>NC_141036.1:25975000-26145000 GCF_052040795.2 Danio rerio | reverse complement strand
GTATGATAGGGCCCGTAGTCTCTTTTGTTGATTAAAAAAGGTGATATTTTGAAAAATAGAAACTGATAGCCATTGACAGAAATAGTAGGAGAAAACTAAAAATGGAAGTCAATAGGAAACATTCATCACAATATCTTCTTTTGTGTTTAACAGAAGTAATAAATTCATAAAGGTTTACTTTGCTTAAGTGCGAGTAAGTGAAAAGAAAATTTTAATTCGGGGGTGAACGAAAACTTTATCAACAATTAAGTGTTTAATATAAGTGTTAAAAGGATTATTAATCCTAAAAATAAGAGTAGTAATCATTTACTCACCCTCATGTTAGGCCAATCCTGTATGACTTACCTACTCTCATCTGCATTCACAATTACAATAAAAGTTAATGGGGTTCAAAATAACTTGGACAAATAAGTTTAAAGCTTATTAAATGCAAGTGAATTGCCTGCTTAAAGTGTGGATGAAATCAAAACTTACAATATTTATTTTGCTAGAGCACATTGATGCGAATTATATATCCGTGCAAGTTTTTGGTAGACTTTTAATGACAATCTAACCATTTGCTTCTGCTTTAATGGCAGTCCTTTGATGACGTCAGTTTGATGGTTTAGGCAAAATGTGATTAGCCCCACTCCTTGCAAAATTAGAGTGCTAGATGAGAGTAGCGGTGCAACAATATAAACCCCCACCCCTATCAATATTACATTTAAATTACACATCACAATTCTGAGACAAGTCTGCAACTTGTGGAATTTTAAATGAGTAACTGGTCACATGTAACAGAATTTGCTTAACGATGTCATTTAATTACAAAATAAAAGTTGCTGTAATATGAAAGTCTGGTGATCATGCAAGGTTATCAATTAATTTCAAGATCCCGCATGAAATTTTTATCAGTATTGCTTGTTTTTAAGAAATATATGCGCTAGTGGGCTCCAAAACAGTGAGAAAATTCGCATTTAGAAGATATAAAACTGAAATAAACATGTAAAGCTTGTAGTTTGTCAAGGATTTTACACACGTCACCTTATACTAGTTTCTCATCAAATCAGAACCTATCAAATGCTCTCTAGTATCTGACATGCATCACCCCCTTTAAGAGGCTTCTCATTTGCTTTGCATTTGATGCACTTGATCTCAACCACTCTTGCGGGCAGAGCAGTGATCAAACAAAACTTTACTGTTTTTAAAAAGGGGAGGAGCTAATTTGTCTCGCTCTCTTTTCACATTTCGGTTGAAATCATGAAAGACATCGACTAAAAATGCACATTTCAAAGCACTTCATGGGACCTAAGCCTAACTGTTTTTACCTTTTCACTGGTAAGCTAAGGGAGGTCGCATTTTAGAATTCTAAACATAATAGGTTTCTATCAGGGAACACACACAGGACGCGCAAGTCGGCGGTTGTGTGCGGTGCCCAGCTACAACTCAGGACACTTTTCTGCCGCACATTTTTGCTGCACCACAAAGCGCCATCTGAATAGTTTAATTTTAAATAACATGCAAATGTGCACGTCTGGTGTATTTTACTTCCAACTGTCATACGCACGTTGCTGAGCAGCGCATCCAGTTTGGGACCAGCTTAAGTTTATAATATCTTGACTGTTTCCTTTCTAGTTCAAACTGCTTCAGAATATAACATTGTAAGTTTCACAAGTTTCCATGCGACGTATCAGATGTCATGCGACACAGCACACAAAGTATCGTTTTCATGCTAATAGGGGTTTCAGTCCAAACCATCTGTGACATAGGTGCGAAATTTCTATTTTAGAAATATTCTATTTATACAATGATGTGGCGGGACAAATGAACATGCTACTGAAAAAGATCATCTTAGGTAGAGATGATTAGCTTTATTAAATGTTCCCAATGTGAGTTTTAATACCATTTTCTGTGATTGCCATACTACTGAAAGCAGCAGCAGATCATTCATGTCAGATCTTGAAAATAAAAAAAATAGCTGAAGGTTTGAAAATTCAGGTCAGAATTGCGATTCAGTGCAATCCAACAGCAACAGTCACTCAGTGGCCTTTTAATAATGTTAAAGAGGTTTAATATGATTAAGTTAAATTAAAAATCCTTTACCTTTTCGTTGTGCAAGCAGTGGCTGCTATTTAAAGGTTTCTTGTCATGTTGTGTCGCTTTTGGTGCAGACAGTCAAACTGCGTGTTACTAGAATCTTGTTGCGAAAAGGACAACACAACAACCAATTTAAACATGCATTATAAACCAAGTTTGAGCATTATTTTCTATATTACGCTAATATTTCCCAGCACTGGGTTGCGGCCATCCACTGCATAAAAACATGGCAGAGTAGTTGGCGATTCATTTCATTGTGGCTACCCCTGATCAATCAGGGACTAAGCTGAAGGACAATTGATTAATAAATGAATAATAAGATTTAATGGGTGTCTTCTGTGAATCAGTACACTATATAACCCATTAAGTTAAGGTAACTAACACCATTTGAGGAAACGGATTGCAACAAACCATTTAAGGTCAAAAACTAATCCTAATGGGTACTGTGAACTTAATACATTCAAGTAAAAGAAGCAATTTTAACACAGTAAAACCAAATAAATGTAGAGAACTCAAACCGAGAACTGTCAAACTCAATAAGGCAACTGAAACCGCTTGAAGAAAACTGATTGTTACAAACCATTTGAGTTGTAAAAACTAATTTATATGAGTACTGTGAACTTGCTCTATTTAAGCTGAAGTAATGGGGTATTTGATTGACTCATTACCTTCATCACTGGGATCAAAACTCTTTTCAAATGAATAGAATTAACTGTCAATTTTGAGTTAACTACACTCATTTCATTTACAGTTGACAGTTGGGTTTTACAGTGTAAAAATGTTTGAAAGACAAAGAATATAACCAATTTTAATAAAAGTTTACCAAAACTTGTATTAAATGTATTTTTATTTTTGTGTGCCTATGTAAGTCTTATAAAAAGTGTTACTGTTCAATCTTTCTTTAAAGCATACAAGTAATAGCCTTTAAAGGTACGGCTACAAGCATTCCTATAAAAAATTGGATAATTTATGAAAGAAGCTCCATAGATCTGGCATTCACCATGCATAGCAGCACATTATAACCTCATTATGCAAGGCACAGATATGCACAGAATTCTAAATACAGTAATAACACTTGTGCCGCGACAGTTGTTGTGTAGGTGGAAGTTAGAAGGGAAAGCCCTCTAGAGCTTGATCTCACTCTCTCTCTCTCTCTCTCTCTCTCACACACACACATCTAACAGACACACACATTTCACATTACATTAGTGCATTTGTCATTCTAGTCTAGGCCTGCAGAACAACTTTGATTCTACTGAGTCAGCTGCTGGAGAGACCGTGTGCGCTTTTCATGGGAGGGTGAAAGCATGAGTTATAATGTGTCCACAGTCTTAAATGTTTCGTTTCAGGGCTCAAAACAGTGTCAGCTGTTACCATGCATCACTAAGATTCCACGAGCACTGGGAGCAACACATGCTACTACTGTTTAGTGTTCTTTACTTAGTATATTCATTAACTAGTGACAGTTAGCTTTATAGTTCAGTGTTTCCCTCCATTTTTTTTCTTCTCCCGAGGCCTTTTCTGCTACCCCTACTACAGTACATCCCCCATTCCCTCCTCTTACTCATTCTTCTAGGGCATCAATCATCTCATTTACTTGGCATATAGTTCAGACTAATATTTTATATATACAAGCCATGTTCTTGTTTAATATTTCCATTGAAATATGTGTGAACTGACTGACATGGACAACCAGGAGCCTTGTTTGCCTTACAGCTATTGAATCAATAAATATTAAAAGGCAATTTTATTAAGAGACAAAGAGAAAATAATCTGGTGGAACAATTAATAAATTGTACATTTTAAAATTAAAATAAATTTGGCCACAGATGCTTGTGATAGTAAATTAAATGCCAAGTATTTTATTTTTATGATAAAAACTAAAGCACAAAAAAAAAGTACATGTTTGGATCATGTATGGATTATTTATGGAACAATACTATTATTACAAAATTATAGACAATACTTTAGACAGCCCATACTTTGAACTTGGGTGGAAGAACAGGTGGTTAGACAGAGGATTGCCAAGTCTATGGAATCTCGCACTACTTTAAACACTTGCGATACATGTTAAAAGTTTTGACATATTGTATTAATTATATTTATATGGTTACGTACACATATTTAACTCTAACAAATTTCTCATCAACCAATGATAAAAAAAGAAAAATGCTAGGATGAGGAAACAAAACAGATACATCCATACACAATCTTTATACTTCCAAATATAAAGCTATAAAGCTGGTTATAATGAATGCCCTTGATACAGCATATACAGTCCTCAGCATAATTGAGTAAACCTCATTTTGAAAATGAATATTTTGAATCATTTCTTAGTATGGGCAATGCATTTTGGTGCATTTCAACAAAACAGATAAAACAGATATATTTATTAAAATAATAGTTTAGTCACCAAACATATTTAGAAACTGGAACATAATACAATTAAATTCAAACAAAATATTGCAAAAATAAATAAACACCTACAACATTTCAACTAAATTAAAATTTTATTTATTTTTTGCTTCTCTTGAATTTGCCTTTTTATTGTATTGAATAATTTTCTATAACATAAATGTTGGTGTAGTTTTTAGACAATTATACGTTTTTTATTTTTATTTTTTTAAATAAGCTCCAGATTTGGCTTCAGTGTGACTAATCTAACGTATATGCACAAATATATTGTATAGCTTGTAAAAAATATGTAAAAAAAATATGTAATAAAATATGTATTGAAAAGATGGATTTGTAAGGGGTGTAGTTACATATGCTGAGCACTGTATTTTGGGGTTTGATATCAGAGCTATTTTTCTGGCCTCTGGGCTAGCTGCCAAAACCTTCAACCCTGGTTAGACCAGATAATGACCTTTTGGTTGAATGCCGACACAGCAAGCGCCACAAGACAAAAATACGGTGTTCGAACTCTTGACGTGAAGGTGACAGTTGTCAGTCTGCTTATTTAACGTAGAATAGTATCGCAACTCCACATGCTTTTTAATGAAGTGAGAATTTAGCAATAAACCACCTCTGCAGCTGGTGGTAGGCTTATTTTACTCTACTCATTACCCAACCTATAAAAATACCGAATCAGCGGGCTTGCCAGTGAAATTACTAAGGGGAAAATGAATAATTTCATACCGTAATGTTCTCTTTTATAGCATCTCGTCCAGGCGTTTGATCACTCTCAAATCTGTCGTCTGTGAACTACACGAGACGGTGAAAAGTCGCCATCCAGCGGTAATGGAATGAAGTGGTTAGAGTTTTGAAATCATGCATGAATCTTGTGTACGCACATTTTAACCTCCCAACTACACTTACATTAGAATATATTTGGCTAGCTTTTGTGTAAACATTGACACCCAGATATAAACGATATCAATATAAACGATCAAGTAACGAAGATGCAAACAGTTTAAAAAACAAATTTATTAGATTGTAGGCCAGGGATTCAGCTTTTCCCATCCAAATATTAATATATACAGTACATTTATTAACAAGTGCCATTTTTTTTGTTAGCTTGCATACTGTTGCTGTTTTAAGCAACATTTAATGTTTCATAATTGATAAGCTAAAGGTTAGAAACTGAACTGAACGCATAAATTACATACACACCTGATAATACAGTCATAAATGCGTATTACGCCTGCATTTCAAATTAAATGGTAACAATGAGAAACCATCAATTATTAATTTTTACAGTAGCTATGTACTCAAATGCAATAGACTAATGCTCAAACTGACTGTGATATTGACATTTGAATGTGTAGAATGTGAATTGCACCAAATATATTGAAAAAAAATAATAATAATTGAGACCATTAAAATTTAGTTCAACTTTTACTGGATTTATAAAGGTATGGGTTTGTGTGCAAAGATACTATCGGTTTTATTTTATAAAGGTCTGATGGCATTTCTCACAAATATAAAATACAAACAGTCAAATTTAAAATACAAATTTTATCATATAAAATGCTGCATTAAAATAATGAAATAAGGTGCCACATTGTCAGGCATGATGTTTATTTTTAGATGACAGACACAATAACAAAGCTTTAACTTTGGACAAATTAAGGATACTTTAGATATTGGAATAATTAAATTACATTTTGATGAAATGACCAATTGACATTTTCTTAAAAAAAAAAAAAGTTTAATATTTGAAACATATAATTTAATATTTATAAGTAATATTACCAAACCTGTATAGAATAAAACAAACATTAACATCTAAGACAAACCATAGCTGTGTGTATGAAATTACTTATTTAAATATACATACGCAAATCAACCAGACACTCTTTACAGGTGATTCTTATATCAGTAGACAGCAGAAAAGTCTCATTTGGAATACAAGTTTTGCCTTGTCGTCTGGTGCTTTTTACTGTGGTGAGACTCAAATAGTTTTCCATCCAGTCTTAAATATCCCCATTCACCTACAGCTACAGCCTGAGCCAAGACAGCATATGCCATTAAACCCGCAAGACATCATTTTCTGCAGCACACGGAAAGAAAATTCTCCTTTAATACCAAGAACAGAACTTATCTTAAAGAAATGCTGGAGTAGACTTCAATGGTTTGATGACAAGTGTTTGAGGCATACAGAGTCACACTTGCTGGAAGGAAGCAGAATGTTAGTATTGCTTTAGTCTTGAAGCAGTGCATCAGTTGACGGTGTCTGAACACATTAAAACAGAAGCAGTGCAGATTTCAGCTTACAATATAAAGGCTAAAATAATATTCCAAGACCTAGATTCACAGAGTTGTGCACACACATACACACACACACACACACACACACACGCAGAAAAACAATGTGCATATGTTTTGTGCTGTTCACCTGCCCGCTACAGATGTCATGTGTCAGAATGAAGATTGTTGTTTTGCTGCATGCAATATCTAACAAACAAACAGTGCACATAAACTACAGCCAAAACAGAACATACACACCTTGTCTATATATTTATATTTATATATAAAAAGACATCCTAAAAATGAAGATAGAAAATAATATGGATTTCACTTCATTAGGATTCATTACAAAATATATACATACAATATATACACATACATAAACACACACGCATATATATAAACTCGTTCAACAGACCTTATATATACATCTGTGTGCATATGTATTTGTATGTACATTATGTATACATTTCAAGCAGTCTACTCAAGTTTTGGTGTGTGGATCTCTCCACAATGCAACAAAAACAAACAAAAAAAAAAACATTTATGTAAATACAGAAAGTTTAATCAGCAAATCAAATTTGCTTACAGTTTACAGTAAGGTTTCATTTTTTAACATCAGTTAAGCCATTAGTTAAAAAGAACTAACATTTGAGCAATGTGTTTTAAAACATTTATTAACGTTGGATCAAGTTGGTAAAAACACAGTTGTATTGCTTACACATTGGTTTATGTTTAAAAAAAATACAACTTTAGCAGTTTTGTTCATGTAGATATTAGGATTATGATAGATATACACTGTATACTGTTCTTGTTAGTTCCTGTCAACTAATCTTCACTCATGTTAGAAAATGAATACTTACTGTAAAGTATTACCAAGACTTTAAAAGGAATTAAAAAAAACAAAGTAGGTTAAAGACAAAACAATGCTGATGAAATTAAATAGTTAGTTCACGCAAAAATGAAAATTCTGCCATCATTTTCAATCTGTATATTTCTTTTTGAATAAAACAAAATCAGCAATCAATGCCTTTTTGTTAAAAAAACACACACAGAGAAACAGCTCTAAATAAACTATTGAACAAAAAAATTACTGAGGGAAGGTAAGGGTGACAAAATGACAACGTTTCATTTTGCAATGAACAAACCCTTTAAATCTCAATACACAATCCTTTACAACCAACTCGAATGAAACACAGGGGAACCTCAATTTAAATAAATGTAAATCAGCGACCTGACTAGCGTTAAAACTCTCTTTATTAAGTGAAATATACCTTAAGCGATGAACCGAATCCCTTGCCTATGTGGCCACCCAGTCACTAACACAGCATTGGTGCTGTCAAACATGGAGAAAATAAAAGACGAACTCTCCTAAAACAAATGCTTACAGCTTTCTAAAACAAAAAAGGCATGACTCTACTTCTTCATTTCTCATCAAGTCCAATTCGCCATGGGTTTAAAGCTCTGCTTTACTTCTTTCTGATTTATCACAATATTAAAAGTTCGAATCCCGAAGCCACAGATTCACCCCATTCCTCCATCTCTACAACTAACCTTCTCAAATCCTGCCTCTTCCCCTCATTTGCTGACTTCATCTCCCCCTCTAGCCCTAAAATCCCTGTGCCGCAGAGAGAAAGTTGTTGTTTTCGGAGCTCAAGAAACTATTGGGGTCAACAACGCAACCTGAAGCCTGAACGTCTCCGCTTCCTCCCATCGGCTCAAAGCTTTTGGCTTCACCTTCGAAACTTTTCTCCTCCAAGGGCTTCCCAATCCAGGCACCATATCCATGTTGGCTCAGTGCCAGGAAGAACAGCCTCTTGGCTTCCTGGAATGATGTGGCGGCCATCTTAGCGTGGGCATAAGACTGCAGTGCCAGCAGATCGGCTCGGCCTGCTCGCTGGCACAAAGCGTGGAAGAGACGGAACAGATTGGACTTGGAAACCCGAGATACCTCCATCTTGGGACTGGCACAAAAAGAGAACGATAGATTGAGAAGGAAAGGTCCTGAAGTGCTTCTGAGAAATATTCAATTAGTGAGATAAGCTGGATTTCAATTTTCCCCTCTCACCTGTCTAGTTTGCCCTTGGTGCCATCCAGAACCTCCACGCTATACTGGTCTGGTTGGCTCCAGTTGACGCTGGACTCTTTGGTCTTACTTGTGTGGCGTGTCGAGTCGTACACACTCACCCTGCCCACCTGCAGAAAGCAAGACAGAAAATAAGTGAAGAATGAAATCTAAAGCTTCATAGGGCTGGATGTCGTGTGCTGTGCAAGTCTACCTCAGGGTGGTTGAGAGTAAAGTTCGCTGGTAAACTGCTTTTAAAAGTATCGCCATCTCTGGACAATCGGCAGCACACAGCTCGAGTCAGGTGACCGTGGCTGTAAAGATATCCTAAACAAATACAGATCAAAATATAACCCGTAAACCTAATCCGAAGGCATTCTGAACAATAAAAACAATGACAACAACAACAACCAGTCAATAAATGTTCATATACATGAGTGAAATCAATCTTATTATATAATTTAGTTTCTATTTGATTCAATTTTTTTTTTTATTTAACAAAAAATGAACATATAATTAATTTGTTGATGCATGCATTTTAATATTGGTCTAAAATATATATATTCTAAATAAAATAGTAATTATCAGAATCATCAAATTATATTTGGTTTTCAATTAACTCTTATTGTCAGTTAAGGTCTGCATATGTAAAGCTGTTGATATAATTTAGCAAACCAGAAAAAAGCTGGCTTGAAACATTAAACATCATTATTTAAAAGGTTTGGAGAAATGCTTACCAAGAGTGATGGAGTGCAAATAAATAGGGTGGATGAAGTGTGTGAGCAGCGCCCCCTGCAGGCCGAGAACGTTCCAGCGCAGGATCTTATCACTGCAGCTCATGGTCCTCAGGCGCTCGCCATGCTGAATGCCATCCCAGGTGGGCACAATGTCACTGGACTCCACTGGGATCGTACCCTCACCTGACAGAGTAAGATTAATGGCAAAAATTGTTTAAAAATAATCTTAGTCAATAAAATGTAAATTGAATGCTGTTTATAAAAGTTTTCTGGGTCCATGAACACATCTTTAAAAGTTTTTCCTGATTAAAATAAATACATAAACCCGTCATATAGCATGTTCATGCAGTCAAAAATAAATAATAATAATAATAAAAAATGTTACATTTGATTAAAGATTTTGTGTTCAGCAAATGTCCATGAGTCAAATGTATTATGGCCTATTCTACTCTCTATGTTCATACATTCTCATGCCACCCACAGGATTTTTTTTCAAATAATTTGACACTGTACTCATTTCATTTGCTATTTCTTTAATACACATGGACTGATTAAGGGCTTTATGTCCAAGGCTGAGATTTATCATTACTGATTCTGTATAAACTTGATTTGCAACTATGACCACTAACTCCTTCACTGCAATGCCAATATGTTCCAGGATCCAGCAGAACACGCTGCTATAGTGGAGTCTCTATAACTGATTAGCGTTAATATATATACACATATATTAGGACAATTTGTCTTCAGAGTATTAACTGATTCAACATCCTGTCTGCAGTCACTGGAATCTATAAAGTAAAAGTTGAAGTTCTGCTTTAATAATGGAACTGTGGTCTACAGTTACGGACCAAAAAAGAAAACTCTAATACTGTCTACACCTGATTTCATAATCTAGCTAACTTCACAAAGCATAATCTGTAAGCATAATCGGTTTAATCGCTGAAGTGTCACAAATATGTGTCACAATGTATCAGCTTTTTAGTTCCCTGCCAGCAGTGTCGGGGTCAGCAAATCAGCTGCTCCAGCACAACTGCCTACATGATGTGCCCACTTGTCAAGTTAAATCCACAGAAATGCATCAGCTAACCTGCCAACTGCTTTTGCCACGTAATTGCTTTCTCCTTTCCCACTAGACAATGGCTGTTCTGCCTGGCAAAAAGCCACCTTCATGTGGCTACAGAGACGCTCTTTGGCAAGATAATCATGGGCAGATGGCACACTGAACACTGCTGAGTGCCTCTTATTTAATCCGACAGTTAACACACTAGAGTTAGTATACCTGAGGTCCTGGATTTCCGCCACAGCATGTGCAATTTAAGATTAGGAGGTTCAAACAGTACCTATTACAGCATGTGACACTTGACTCTATTAAAATTGTTTTGCTTTTTTCCCCTTCAAGGCACAGATTGCATCAAGATGTAGATATGAAATAAATCAAAACAACGTGACATTCTCTACATTTGCACCCCCAAAATGAGACAATTTGCAAAATACAGTGATATCAAAAATCTGTCATTACAAACCCTCTTTTATTTTATTAGCCCATCTATAAAGGGAAGATTACAGATAGCTTTAAAGACAAATTTACATTTTAGTAAATAAACATTACTTTTAATTTAAATTTTTGATGGCAAAACACCAAAAAAAGTTAAGTTAGAGGCTAAATAAAAGTAAAAAGGTTATAGAATATCGGTCTTTCACCAACTAATCTATTTAAAATTATGAAAAAAAGAACTTGTTTAAAAAATAAAATAAAAAACAGATAGTTCAGTTTATGTAGGGCATGACAGGAAAGATCTAAAGGTGCTCCAAAAAAAAGTTATGCTGTTGACTGTGGAGTTAAATAAAATAAAAGCTAAATTAATTAAATAAAACTGCATCAAGAAGTCTTTAGCCATTTTTGTGCAAAAGGATTGAATACTGTACTGTTACTGTTTACTGTTACTGAATACTGTTGTACTGTTCTTAGCAATGACTTCTAGGGATAGGCAGATTACTCTGCTGAGCCATAAAGCTGGCAGAGCCCGAAAATGGATAGTTTTGTTACGGAAATAGAAAGTTATAAGTCAGTTTTGTGCAGTAAAGTTGCTGGTTCCCCAGGCCAGAGCACATCTCAAATTGTGAAAAGTGGAAATGTGTGCTAGGCTCAGAAAAGTCCATACTACAGCTTGTTTTGAAAGAGAAAAAAAAGAAGATTCTCAGTCTCTGTGACCATCTCTCAGACACAAAAGGAAATATCTTTCATGGTTCAGGAACAAGCAGAGCAAAATGTCACTGGTGACTTTTAATTGGTAAATGTACAAGGATATCATTGACATGGGGAAATATACTGGGAGAGTACATAGACATGCACTGCTATTAATGTGATGTCTTTCATGCTGAATTTATGGTTATCAGATCAAGACCAATTTATACTTCTGCCTTGTGTATACCAGGTCCTGTGTAGCCTTTGCAGGGTCAAATACCTTTCACGATGATGCACACCTTTAAAAAATTAACTACACTGTACATGTAACATGTCACATATCACAGATGTGCATTGATCGGTTTGGTAGTGGCAATGAGTATAGGTAGGGTCAAAAGCTGAGTGTTAAACAAGTGCTGAGTCCCGTGGAGGAGCTCCTGATGGATACTTTTGTTTAGCTTACTTTTTATGATTGAAATTGTTGCATGTTCATGATCTTTTGTTGATTAATCAAAAGTAAATGAACATTAACAGATCACATAGACTTAATTGCATTTTACAAAATGACCAAATTTCTTCTGAAGTGGGGTTGTATTTTTAAATACAGCACATTTTTACATTTAAATGGCCCTCTCATAATGTAAAAAAAAAAAAAAAAAACTAATTGGTGTCTTACCGTTCTCCACTTTGGTCCTGAGTTTGCCTTGTTTGATGTTCTCAAAGAGAGGCATGTGTCCAGAGCCATTGAGTTCAGCCGCTTCGCTGCACGATTTATCAAAGAGAGCACCGTCGCCACATGGAGCAGTGCTGTGAAATTAAGAAAGCAGTGTTATCCATGTTTGCAGATGAATCTGTTGTAAAACGAGCTTGGATGAGAGAAAGTGCATGTCTCACCTAATATAGAGATGAAAGGTGATGTCAGATTTGATCTTCAGCTTACCATCACCTGCCAGCTCAAAAATAGTCTCATCGCCAGGGCTTTCCCAGTGCTTCATCAGCTCACTGTACAAAAACCTAAGCCATACACATTTACAAATGAGACTTTCATTTTTATTACTAATATTATTACTATTATTTTTATCATCATCATCCTCATTATTATTTTTAGTAGTAGTAATAGTAATAGTTGACACATTTGTAATAATGTCTGATTATCACTTTTTAAAATGTATTATTTAGCAATACCAAGGTTCTTATTAATAATTTCACATTATATATATATATATATATATATATATATATATATATATATATATATATATATATATATATATATATATATATATATTATTTATTGATAAATAAACTGGCACTGGTGACACTACTCACATTTTTCTAATTGTAAGAAATGCTGATATTTATTTCCCATTTTAAAGTCTAGATATTAACTGACCACATTAGGGGCCTATCACACCGAATGTGCTTAGTTTTGAAAATGTGGGGCACACCACACAGCCTTTTTTTACTTAAGAAAAAAGTACAATGTGCTGCACACTTTTTATGTTGCTAGGTAACCATTGTATCAACTGCCCAGATGCTGGAGTGTATAGCGTTGAGCAGTTTTTCCGCTCAGAGTTTACTTTTTACTTACACAGTTTACTTACTGGACATCAGGCAGCTGGAAAGTGAGGTGCATGGGCACATAAACAGCACGCAAAATGCTAATGCTAATAGAAAACCATTACAAAGCCATTTAAGGAATCCTAAAGATAAATTCAATACCTTTTTAAGACTTTTTAAAAACCTAAAAATATTTAAGACCTCATTGCCACATCAAGTTCTAATCAGTATCAAACCTTTTACTTAATAAACAGTTGTAAAATAAAAACAGTAAAAAATAAAAATCAATGGAGCACAACCATGCAACAGAACTCAGATAATCTCAGAAGAAACAAATCTTAAGAGTAAATTATGCAGTTGTTTTCACCGACAAGCTTCAGCCACTGTTTAAACTCGTCTTTCTTCAACCAGGAGTACGCAGACTTACATTTTCCTATTTTGCTGTCTGTTTTGCTATATGTGGAAAGCGCCACATCATCTTCCCACGTTTGTCACAAATTATAATTTATTTATCAACTTTTAACACTTTAAGAACCTGCGGACACCCAGCATTTACAAAGTTGCCTCTCACTGGAAAACGTTAGATTGAGCCTAACAGTTTCATATTATGATTAATTATTTTTGAACGAGTTACTTCAGTCTACATATGTCAAAAATCTTGGTATATGGAGAACAGTGTAAGCTGAATAAATTACTCTGGTCTGATGAATTATTAAAAAATTTAAAACACTATTTCTCAATTTACTGGCCCATCAATTTTTCCTTATATAACATAATATAATACACAATAACAATGAAAAAGCCTAATTATAAAATAAAATATAGGGATGCACCGATATGGATTTTTTGGCCGATACCGATAATTCTTCAGACTTGGAGGCCGATAGCCGATATGTATAGGATGATAATTATAAATATTTCAAAATGGTATATTTTTATACAGCAAACTTCATTAAAGATTGAACTGCTCTTATGAACTGAATAGTCTATACTCAAAGCAAAAAGCTATAATTTCAAAACTGCAAGGTAATAATAGACCTAGATTCACGATTTCACATACATCAGCATACAAAAAATACATTATTTCCTTTTCTTCATCGCAAATTAACATGCAACTTGACTGTTGCATAAAAATCATAGGTTAAATAACAAAATGGGATTTAATTAACAACCAAGTTAAATATATTTAAATAAGATGAAAATTAAAAAAGAGCTAAGGACTGAAACCAGCTCAAATGGTCTTGAATAAAACGTGTTACAGTAATGTACACATGTACAAATATGTCATGTCCGAAAAAGCCTTTTTAGAGGTGTTTGGACAGTTTATAGCCACCGTACAAGCGAACAGCTAAATACAGATAGTACGTTTTAGTACGTTTAGAAAATGCGGCATAGATTTATCCTATTTGGCATTTTAAGATTCTTTTGAACACGTGTAGGTGCTGCTTGTCAATCAGACAACGCTTCTGCACTCGTTCTTGCTGTCAATTGTGGGAAAATAGATCGATGAAAAGTTTATGATAAACCGCTGTGAGTTTCACTCAACTGTAGAGGCAGAGTTACCATCAGCCAGATTTTGATACAAAACCTGCATTGAGCTGACTTTATGACAAACACAGCAGAATATAAAGACAGAATAAGCCGCTAATCGAGATCTGGATTCACCTTTCACCCGTGCTACAGTGTGTGTGTGTGTGTGTGTGTGTGTGTGTGTGTGTGTGTGTGGTGACAGCTCGCACGCTCATTATAATCAATATGAATATTCCAATCAAACTAAATACAATCTTACATCAACAACACATGGCAAGCAACACATTGATAATAACAAATAATCAGATTACAAACGATCGTTATGTTTACACGTGTTGTAAAATGTGCGGGTCCTTTAAAGCACTGCGTTGCAGTTTGGGTGTGAAGCGGAGAGGGAGAGAGAAAGGAGGAGCGGATATGGGCAATGAGACAATTTTCAGTGACTGATTTGTTGCACCACACAGAAAGTAACAAATATTTTGGACCAAGTACAAGTTACATGTGTCCTCGTTCATTCACCGGTTGCAACTAAAAGAAAAGGCAGTTCACCCCGAAACTAACATTATTCGGCCCTGGAGTAATAAGTCAATCTACCTGCTATCTCTAACACAACAAAGAGACAGAGCAGGAATGATTTACACATGTAATATTTTTTCCTGAGGCGATTTAAAGCAAAATACACAATGACACTTAATCAAACATATCTACAATGATGAGGAACATGGTTACTTACTGAGTTATTAACGCACAGTTAAGTGCCACTTGAAGAAAAGACAGACTTTGAAGGAATAAACAGTGTGAGGAGAGCTCCATTATAATGCACTGGGCAAGTCTGAATAAGTTCCACCCACGTGAGCGTGGCAGGCAGGTCTGTACAATTACGTAATTTATTGGCTTAAAGATATCGGCCTAAAGTAGACATCGGATCGATAATGATAATCTTAAAAATAACGTTTATCGGCCGATAACGATATGGCCGCCGATATATCGTGCATCCCTTAATAAAATATCATTAATAACATATGAATATATTATATAGTAATATAAGCTAAAATTTATACACTTTATATTTTGTGTTTTATAAAACAAATATACCTTAATCTTTGACAGCCAGAGATTTAAAGAATATATTAGGCATACAAGCAGACATTCTAATATTCTGCAGAAAACCAAATATAAATTCAATATATTTATGAGCTGCTGTGAAATAAGACGCTATCTTGAAGAACAAGATGGGAAAAGTAGCAGAAGGAGAAGAAAAAGAATTATGGGATTGACAGTGAGAGAGAAAGAAAAATCTTCTGCAAGCTGATACCGGATAAAGCCTCTTCTGGAGATGATTTCTGCATGGCAGTCATTTACAGTGTCCCCACGAAGACTGAGCTCCTCTCCTTTAACACAGCGGTTTCCTAGAGACATCAGACAAGAACAATTACAGCACTTCTTTAATTACAGTGCACGCATCATGTTTGCTGTAACCGAGTCTGTGTGTGTATTTGTACCTGTCCCGAGGCTGACAACTTTTCCAAGACTGTCCGTTCCATTGCGCATCACAATAGTTGCAAGAATTTTTCTACCCAGAAGGCTGTGCTGGATGCGTGCAGTGAGGGCATTGAAGCGCTGATGGCTTAGCATGGCGATCTGATCATGAATTGTACTCCCTGATACTGGCAACTAAAAAAAATTTACAAGAATATTTGATTATTATTACTATAGCATAAACTAAATAATTGACTGTTTATTTATTATCCATCTTAAAAGTTAATTATTAGAAAACCATGCACACTTGAGGTGTAATGGCACCATTTTTTTTAATAATTCCAATTTATTAATTCAACAGTTCAATTATTTATTATGTAACATCACATAATATACTGATTTTTACTTTTACTATAATTACTTCTACTACTACTACTACTACAACAACAACATTACAGTAACGCATTGTGCTGCCTAAGGGGCCGATCACACCGAACACGCTTTTTGCTTTGAGAGGCACTTTTTTTGAATGATTTACTAAAGGCTGCAAGTGTCAATTATATATTATTGTCAATTAGGCAACAGCAAATAAACCATAAGGATAGGGCTGCACGATATTGGAAAAAATTGACATTGCGATATTTTTTTCCTCTGCGATATATATTGCGATATTTTATATATATATATATATATATATATATTTACTTAAAACTAGGGCTGTGACGGTCACCATGACAACCGCGTCACCGCGGTGGTCATTGCCACCTCGGTTGTCCATTGCCACCGGCCGTAGTACGTGACGTCACGCACTTTAAAACACAAATTACTGTTATGTTGCCAAGTATTACATATCTGTTAGAATATAACATTAGGCGCGATTCAGCAAGTTCAAGTTCAACCATGAATCTTGTTAGAAAACGAACTCTTACATCTGGGAACATTTTGGATTCGTGCCGAACTAGAAAGGTGAACGAATCAATTTGGATTAAGCTTTTTGTATGGGGGTTTTAAGTAAAGTGTGTTTTAATATTCACTGCTGAGTGCTGAGAGTCCAAACACTGAGGAGCAAATCCATCGATACGCAGATCCACGGGTCCCGAACCATGCAAGCTAGTGGCGATTGACGGCGAGGGAAAAAAAGCCATGTAGGCTTAATCAACTCCTGTCTTCTAAACGCAGAAGCCCAGCTCAGCCAGGCATGGCAGAGGCATTTGCAAAAATGGCCAGATACAAAAGAGAAAGTGATAAATGGAAGACATTGACGAGAAATTGAGCATAGGCTATTTGGTAACTACTTAAGAACGCGCCGCTCCGCAGAGTAGAGAAACCTGCATTGCGAGAAATGCGGGCGGCGGAACAGAAGCAGAAGCCCTCTCTGGCATGGTTGTGAAAAAATAGCCTGTCTGTGCATTTTTCGCTACAAGCACACCGTCTGACAGTGTATTGCTGGAAACATTATAACCCCATTCTTCACTTAAACCGGACAAAGTCAACATGTTAGTTTTTCTGGCAAATAATAAAAAATATGACTACAAAAGGTGGAGAGAAACTACGCTGTTTTTTTTTAAACATCTGACTTATATTGTTACTAGGTTAATATTTTCTTTTTACGTATAATTATTAATATTTATATTATTATTACACTGATTAGTAAAGTGCCATTTAGAATTTTTGTTAAGTTCTTAAAAATGTAACGTTTAATTGTTATTATTATACAGTTTCAAGCAGTTAAAGTAATGTAATATTTAACTACAATATTTATAAACAGTTTTGTGTTGTTTTATTAACGAAAGTTCAAAAATAAACATGTAGCCTACGTTTATACGGATGTTTTATTTATTAATATTAAATTCGGTTATTCCTTAATTTTTACATAAAAGGTAAATTAACTTAAGTAGGCTACATTATTTGTTGATGTACGAGATCGAGGAACATTTGCCAGTAAATAATGTTCGCACCACTTAAAAAACAAAACAAATGAATAACTTGCGAAAAGGATGCAATAAAAAAATGCAAGCGCTTAATCATTCTTCACAATCGGATTCGTACGTGCAATAAGCCGAGGCTATATTGCGCCGACAAGAACAAGCCCTAAAACTAAGTCTAGAGAGAGAATTAATACTAGTTAATATTAATGATTATAAACACGAACTGCGTTGTATGATAAACGCATCACAATGATGTCGTGATCTTTGCTGAAGAACTGATATGTTATCGCCGTCTCCCCAGCCAGGTTTTCATCTGCTTTTTTCCCCTTTTTCTGGATACAAAGTATCAGCGCCAGACCAGTGGTTTAAATTATATTTTACTCTCCTGATTTCTTTTCTTTTCATTAAAAAATAATTAAATGTTTAAAGTTTTGTATTGCATAGCCTATATATTTTTAAAGATTATCATTCAGCCTACCTGCAGCGCATGAGGTTGTGTGCTGGGCAAATCCCCTTTACTCATGCTACCCATTTCATTTATGACACTGTAAACTTGACTTGGCAGGCTGATCATCTTTAAACTCAAAAGGTGTTTTTAACTTGAGACTGCATGCTTCTGCAAAATGTGATGTTTCTTATTACAACTGTTAGCGGTGTCAAAATGAAAGCAAACATTAAAAAGGGTTTTGTTTTATCAATTGTATAGTTTAGTTTTAATAGCTAATGTATATAATAAATTATAATATCGATTATTGCGTAGACTACAATGTTCAACAAAACAATTTTATTAGGTTACTCTAATAGACCAAATCCCTAACTGAAAAACGAATGTGAAAATGACAGGCAGTTGCGTCTTTGCTAAAATTAACGACAAATTTCTTTTGCTTTTTTCCCCTTTAGAGATCAAAAGAGCTGTATTTAAATAATTATTTCACTAAAACATGAATTGAATGCCCAGTTCTTTCCCGTGTGAGTTTAGTGCGCCTCCGCCGCGTCTGCGTTTTTAAGGTTACAGGTGCACCCTGACCTGACGCGGGGACCAGATCTCTGCACTATTGCTTTAATTTATCAATTTTCATAACTGCATTGCATTTTCATATGGTAAAATATCAAAATTTATGTTCTGAAAGTAGTAGGAATGACGGGAGTGTTAGTAAATAACAGAAAGAACTTTCACTTTTGAGTGAACTTCTGTCACGTGTTATTTTAGTATGATAAAATAAACAAAAATAGTAATGCAGAAAAGTATTATTCGCTCTGCCAAGCCTTCTCTGTTGCTGTATAGAGAAGCAGCCTGCTCAGTCTCCTTACCCCGGCCCCACCCCGCCCACCGACTCCTGAACGTCTCACTCACTCACTCACTCACGCGGGCATGCAGTGCGGTCTCATGAGGAAACGCAGCTTTTTGATATAATGTTTTTCTTGTTCCCAAATACAAATAATTTATCAAGTATTGTTTGAAATAAGTATTCGTAAAAACACGCTATTCCTGCTTTTCCGAATACCGTATTCCGGTTCGGCTCCACCCATAATAGGCCTATATATATAATTTTTTTTTTTTTTTTTTTTTTGCATCGCACCCTCCTGCGATGTGACTATCGCGGATGCGCACATCGCGATTTCGATGCTGAAACGATATATCGTGCAGCCCTACATAAGGATTTTTAAAAAAGACACATAAAGCAAAAAGTTTTCGTACATCTTAACATTATGTAATGCATAATTTAATTGCACTCTTTTAATGAGAAGTCAATGCAGATTTAAAAGTTACTGAAATGTTTTTATAAGCTTTAATTAAAGCTACCTCTGGCATGAGCTCTCCAGTACGTGCTGCTTTCTCGGCTTCTCCGATGAGCACTCTAAGAGCAGCGTCCGCTGCCTCCTGCTTGCCCTGCTTCTTATTACTGGCACACACTGCAGGAAACCACCGCCCACCTAATTTAGCCTGGTACGTAAACCTGAAAGAGAAATAGGGTTAATTCATTTGTTCTCTTGGTTATGGCATGGCAGCGAGAAAGAGACACACTGAGATGATCGTCCTGCTGCTGCTGTAAAAAGCAAATAAAAGAGTGCGCATGTACTTGGGCTCGTGTGAGGGTCCAGACTGGCCCACCAGGCGGATCTCAGCAGCGAAGCCTCGAGCACGGGCGTACTCAAGCAGACCGGACACTGCGTTGTTGTTCAGGTGGTTGATGAGGTCACCCACACCTGCCTCATGGGCTGCCTGAAGCTCAGCTGCAGTCAAGGGGGGCAGAGAGGGGCACGCCGGAAACATTGGCTGCGACTCACTGTCACCCATAGGACAGAAACTACTTGGAGGCTGGAGGACAAAACAGAAAAGTAGACTGTGAGATGAAAATAAGATGCTTTGAGATTAAATCAACTATTATTCAGATAATCAAATAAGAATTATGGCTGCACAATATATCGTTTCAGCATTGATATCGCATTGTACCCATCTGCAATAGTCACATTGCAGGATCTGCATTGTCAAATCATAATTAAAATGGAGTAGGAGTTCAACACACACAAGATTGTGGGGGAACTGCAAAGTTTAACAATAAAGTTTCCAAAAAATTGCATCATTTGAATCTGTTTTAAGGCCTTTGGCTATGTACACATTTTAAAAGCATTCAGGCACAGGAAATTAACATTTTTAGATATTTTCAGAAACATTAATTGTATTTATGTGCTGTATATATGCAATGAAGATTATACAGTGTTTTTTATTTTACATTTAATCATTCAATTTGTGTAGCTGAATACTGTTAGACTCCCAGAAAAAAACTTTATAACTTTTGTATTATTGCTTGTGATTTGTTTGTTTACATTATGCAGATGCGCTCCACTACAAAACCATCCTAATATTATTCAAAATTGTCCTAAAATTATTAATTAAGTGATGCATTTAATCTGTTAAGATTATTCACAAATATTACAATATGCATCACAGAAAAATAAAATATTAACACACATAAATACTGTGGAGCTCTAATTAGAATACACTGATATACAGTGCTCAGCATATGTAAGTACACCCTTTTACAATCTTTTAGATTCGTAGTTTTAATAGGAAGCTTTACAATATTATATTTGTGCATATACATTAGATTAGTCAGTACCTAAACCAATTCCAACCTCATCTAACAAAATAACTTATGATAATGGTTTAAAAACTAGTAAATTTATGCTATAGAAAAATACTAAATACAAATAAGAAAAATCAAGAGAAGAAGAAGAAAAGAAAAAAAACTTTTGTTGAAATTGTTTTTTTTTTGCAATATTTAGCTTGAATTTAATTGTATTATCTTTCAATTTCTAAATATCGTTGGTGACTAAAATATTATTTTAATAAATATATGTTTAATAAATATGTTTCTATTAAAAGCACCAAATTGCATTGCCTATATTTACTAAGAAATGGATACAAATATTAATTTTTAAAATGGGGTGTACTCAATTATGCTGAGCACTGTATATCTGCTAATATAATAATGAGTATGTTAATAAATATACATCTTAATACAAAATTTCCAGAGCATGATTGCAAAAAAAAAAACTGATTATTACAAAAACTGGTTTCATTTTAACACTAACTGTAAAAAAGGCAATTTTATAATTAATATAAAGAAAAATTATTAGAAAACATCTTTATTTTTCCCCCACAAAATCATTAATAAATTGTGCAATATAAAGTAAAATAAATATTATATAATATAAACATATTTATTTTTGCATGATGAAAAAATCTTACACATTGCCAACATTTTCTACTCGCTCTAGAACTCGCATTGCAACCCTCAAGACAAGCAGCACAAATTTGAATCTATTCAAATGTCAGAAATAAACCTTTGTTTAATTACTTAACATAATAAATGCTGAAATGAACATGTTCTCATCGCTATGAACTGGTGATTTCCTAGCTGTCATTTTCTTCCACACCATTGAGTATGAATATTTAGTTACTGAAAGCAAAGAGTTTTTAATTAAGTACCACTTTCCGTAGGATGGGTAACTCTTACCCTAGACGAAAACAGAAAAAGCACTTTGCGGTTAGTATATTGGGGCTTTCAAGTGACACCATTTTGTTTGTAGGATTGCATCTAACTGTGCAGAATTAAAGTCATGTGCTACAGTGCACCACTAGTCAAACTGCATTATTTCAGGCAGTCTTGTTAGGCCATATTAGGTCAAGAAACTATTGAATTATAAAATGTCAACAATTAGTTTTTTTTTTATATACATGATCAAATATTATTCAAAATTTTTTATTGTCAACTTGGTCGGTAAATTCTTCCTCAAGACCAGGACACACCAAGCCAACAGTCGGCCATTAGGCCATCTGAGGGCATCTGTCAGGCTAGTTTGTTTGGCATGTTCCACGTCACCTCTTATCTGGCTCATGTTTAGTTTGCCTGATTCAGCATGTAGAATCTGTTGTTCGTTGGTGAAAGCGGTGCTCTGATTGGCTGTTAAGCTACAAATCAGAGCACGAGAACAAAAACTGAAGTGACAAAACTAAAGCAAATCACGGCAAAAGTCGAAAGAAAACCCAAAGCTGGCTGTCATTTTGTTGCATTTCTTAAATATTTGCAATATATAATTTGCAAATAATTTGCTTGGTGTTTCCTGGGCTTAATACCCAATTCACACTATACTGAGAGATGCTGACATATGCGAACTAACAGAGAATCTCATTTCTGAGACATTCTATGATCAGAGAAGCACCGATTCAGCATGTTTACTTTGACACAGACAAGGTTAACACTAATTCAAGAAAATCCAGCCCATTTCAGCCACAGATTGTGTTGATGGAAATTTCAACATCAACACCGTACATAAAAATTGTTCGTATGCAGCCCTATTTTTTTTTACCACATAAACAATGTACATGCATTGTAAATTGTTTTGAACTTGTTTGTCCACATGGTGGCTACAGTGAACCATGTATTTTACACTCTAAAAGAAACCAGGAACCAGACAACCAAGAACCAGGACAAAAGTAAACTACAAAAGAAAGTGCATGTATGGTAAGACAAAGTACGATTTAAAGCTTAAAAACACACTAAATTCTTTTTCTCTGTCTTTCAAAAAGCTTTCTTTTCCTCCTTTTACTGTCTCTAAAGCTCTCTTCACCTTGTTAAGATGTAGTAGTCCGTCTCCCATAAGCTCTTTCACAGCCTCCTCCGCTGCCAGCTGTCTTGCTGCCTTCTTACTAGGTGCTGAGGCTTCCTGGAAGAGACGTTCCCCAACCTTCACACGGAACATAAACCTGACACAGGAGGTAAAGAAAAGATGAAAAGGCAAGTGAAAACCTGGAACATTAAAACAGAATATTAGCATTATGTCTAATAAAAAAAACAATTGAAAGATTTTTATTTATGCTTTTATATTACTATAGCCAAGAACAGTATTGGAGAACGTTACTTTTGAAAGTAATGCATTCAAATATTGAGTTACTTACCAAAAAGTAACTAGTTGCGTTACTAAATTATTTTTATGGAAAGTATGCATCAAGTTATTTTTGCGTTACTTTTACTTGCCTTTTTTTCTTTTTTTTTTATTAACAACACACTGTATAACCTTTATTTACCTTAAAAAACATCAAATAATAATAATTTAGGATAATGTTATCTTCTAAGAACTTCCAGAGCCCCGAGCTCTACATGCCATATACAGATGAACGAAAGTTTAAAGCATTTGTACTTTTAGTCTAATTAGTGAAGTAATATAAGCATTGAGACAATCCCCTTTTACTTTTCTACCGTGCATTAAGAATATTGAGAATACTTTCAGTGCAGAAATGTAAGGCTTTGCCACTTGGTTTTGTGCAAGATTCAACGTTCATTTTAATTCAGCAATTTATTTTTTTTTTTAAACAAATAAATTTAAATAAAAAGCAACTCGCATTACATTTTTTATAAAGGAACTCAGTTTTTATTACTTAATTTTTTTTAAGTAATGCGTTTTTTTACTCCTTACTTAGAAAAGTATTATTATTACGTAACTTGCATTATTGTATTGCTTACCCCAACACTGGCCAAAAATATATAAATTTTTTGTCTGTTAAAGCTCATTTGACAGGCAGTGCTACATTTATCTCAAGGCCAGTAATCCCAGTGTATCTACTGGCACATGACAGATTGCTATATGTATGTTTGTTGAGGATTTCCTGAACCAAATCCAACCAAATATTTAATTTAATCTTTTCAAAAAGTAATGAAGTTACACCTACGGTTGCACGATTCTGGCCTAAATGTAAATCATGACTTTTTTTTCTTCAAAATCAAGATCACATATTTCTCACAATTCTATAGATGTAAAATAAAGGTTAATATTAGTAGGCTATTATTATTGTTAATTATTATTTGTTATTTATTATTGTTAATTCTCAAATTCTCAAACAAAACAACAGAAATAATTTTAGGCCTGTGTGTAGCTCTACTGTTGCTTAAAACGCAAAATTTTGTACAGTCATTATGGTGGACTTGAAAAGACTTTCAATATGTCCTGGTTGTTTGAGATATATGCTTGTCATTTGTCATTGACAACATTATTAGGCAATTTTTTCACTGGTAAAATGAGACATTTTTCATTTTCAGATTACCTCTTGAGTTATATTCATTCATAACATTATTAAGATTAGAGTAGTTATACTGACACAGTAAACATTTATTTTCATGCACAACACTGTGTTCGCTATGAAAGAAAAAAAAAACATATCAAATGCTTGTCGTAATCCTAACTGTAAAATGCATTATGATCATATATATAATGAGCGCGCCGGCTTCACATTAACTTCCAAGTGCTGCATGCTTGGTCCTTTTATGTTTCAAGAGCAATTTATTTAGTTTTACAGTTAGAGCGGATTTTCCTTATTATAGTAGTATTATTGTAGCAAGTTTTTTTTAATCGGTGTAAAGAATAACTGGATATTTACAAAAGCATTTTGTTATTGGTAAAGGCGTCTGCAACTTTTATGAAGCATCAAATCACTCTCATATTAACTGTCAAAACATGTTTATGACTGCATAAATATATTATTGCTTTCAAAAAAAGTCACATAATGTACGTGTAATATCATACACAAATTGTACTAAATCAATCTAAAAAGTTTTCTCTTTGCACCACTAGGTGGCAGTCTTTGTACTTTCATTTCGTGGGTGCAGATTGCTAAGTTTTATTAGTATATATATATATATATATATATATATATATATATATATATATATATATATATATATATATATATATATATATAAAACTTTATTTTTATTAATAACTATAACTTTATAATATATATATATATATATATATATATATATATATATATATATATATATATATATATATATATATAGTTTAAAAATATTTACTATTTTCTCAAGTGTATATAACTACAACTGTAAGAAAGTATCAGAATTCGGTACATACTATCTGTATTATCTTTGCTTGAACTGACCCGCTGTAATCCTTTCCATTATAATATCATGTTCATATGCTCAGGTTTGAGCTACCAGAACTGTTGCCATGACAACAACTCTCGGATCAGTTTTGAAGAACAAAACGATCCTGCATCATGTCAAATCGTCAATAACCAAATTCACCTAACCGAATAGTCCACGTTTGAAGCACAGACCCCGGGTCAAATGATCGCTCTGTGCAACAAACTGAACGTTATTAACACCTTTATTACCTGTTATTCACAGCCTATGCAGGTTCTGTTCACTAAAGAAGGCATCATTGGCAAGCACTCGTACGTTCTCCGAAGTAAACAAACAGCTTGCGGTCAGCTCATGTGTAATTTTGTGGTCACAAATACATCATTACACTTAGACATCAATTACATTTCTGGGTGAATATACCTTATAAATACAGTATGTGACACTTTTAACGCTATTTGAAGGTGTACATGTCGCTGTGTGGCCGCTAGAGCTGCAAGATTCTGGCTAAAATGAGAATCGCGATTTTTTTGCTTAAAATAAAGATCACGATTCTCTCACGATTCTGTAGATGTAAAATAAAGGTAAGGTAAAAACAAACATGGCACAACCTCAATAATAACATTGTGTGTGGGTCTACTGGTTTCTATAAATAATTATATTCTATATTAATCTATTCTTATAATAATTCTGATGTTGAATTAATATGTTTGAGATATATGCTTGCAATCTGTCATATTAGAAAATTTTATTCACTGGTAAAATCAGACATTTGCCATTATCAGATTATATTCAACAATATATATGCTAGAGTAGTTATACTGACATTGTAAACATTTATTTTCATGCACAACTGTGGGTTCGCTATGAAAGAAAAAAACATATCAAATGCTTTTTGCAATCATAACTCTAAATGAAGTGCACACTTTCGGTTTAATTCTGACTGCTAAGTGTTTGTTCATACTTCGCGCTCGGCTCACAAATGATCACTCTGTTCCACAAACTGAATATTATTTACAACTGTATTACCTGTTACTCGCAACATATGCAGGTTCTGTTCACTAAAGTAGACGCGCGCGTCTATTATTAAGTAGAGTGCGCGCGCCCTCTCTGTGATAACAGCTCACGGTCAGCAGCTCACGTCAAGTGTGATTTCCCGATCGTGAAAACATCGTTATATTAAGACAAAAATGACATTTTTAGGTGAATTATGCTTTATAAATACAGTATGTGACTCATTCAACATCATTTGGAGGTGTCAATGTCACTGAGCAACGTGTGTGAAACAATGAAAAGACTCGTGCAGCCGCCTTTTCTTCTCTCCAGAACTTGAAAATATGATTGGCAGAATCGTAGAAATGCTGGATTAAGATCGTCTAGGGCAGTGGTCACCAAACTTGTTCCTGGAGGGCCGGTGTCCAGCAGATTTTAGCTCCAACCCTAATCAAACACACCTGAACAAGCTAATCAAGGTCATACTAGGTATACTTGAAACATCCAGGCAGGTGTGTTTAGGCAAGATAGAGCTAAACCCTGCAGGGACACTGGCCCTCCAGGACCAGGATTGGTGACCACTGGTCTAGGGGGTCGAATCGAGATCGCAATCTTTTAAAGATTAATTGTGCAGCTCTAGTGGCCGCCTTTAAGCTTCTCTCCTGACCTTAAAAATATAATGGGCTGAATCATAGAAAAGGTGAATTAAGATCGTGTGAAGGGTCGAATCGAGATCGTGATCTTTTTTCAATTAATCGTGCAGCCCTAGCTACACCATTTACAAATTTTGTTTTCTCGCATCTCAAATCTGCAATAATGCATACTCTCTGAACAATTGTAAGTTACTGCTCAGCCCAAATGTAAAAACCTCTCAAAAGATATTGAGTTTCACTGATCGATCTGTGTTTATGTTAGTAATAAATAAGTGACAATGGTAATTAACTGAGGTTTTGAAAACATTCAGAGCTGCACAACAATTTTGTAGCTCCTGGAATTATGTTAAGTGCCTTAAGATGACTAAAAACAAAAGCATGCATGCAGACTATTTGTTTAATTTGATATTAGGTTTAATAATCACATTGGGCCATATCTTAAACCTTGTCTTGATTACTTCATGTAAATAATGCAAACTAAATTGCCAACAGAAGGTATACAGACTTAGCTTGATGCTAAAGAGTAAGTAATACTTGTATAATAATAAGCAAACTTTGGAGAAGTTGAATAAAAAGATAAAAAATAAGAAAAAATAAAAATGGAGATAAAACAACCATTTGTGCCATGATTAGACAAAGCAAGCATTGTTTTTCACAGCTAGCAAAGTCACTCTGTAGTGATAAAAGAATTAAGGACACTCTAAGAAAAAACTCTGATAGTAAAATAGTAAGAACAAGTGGAACTAAAAAAAAAGGATAAACAAGAACAGTGCTACCAAAATGACAAAAGCAAACCTTCACAGGTTTTCTAACAGCAACAAAGAATAAAGGGAAGTAAAAAGCAGAGCAGGAAGAAATAGGAGACAGCATAGAGGGTGCATTACGCGTACGGCAAGGAGACAGAACAGCCTGGAAGACACAAAGATCTGAAATAAAAGCATGTGCTTTTCTCTAGCGAGATCAAAGGAATGCTACTTAAAAGGATAGTTCACCCAAAAATAAAAATGTATTTACTATTTACTAACCCATTCTTCTTTTGAACACAAAAGATGATATTTTGAAGAAAGCTAAAACCAGTAATCATTGAAACCATAGTAGGAAAAACAAATACTATGGAAGTGAATGATTACAGGTTTTCAGCTTTCCTCAAAATATCTTCTTTTGTATTCAACACAAGAAAGTAACCCAGACTGGTTTGAAACAACTGAATAATTAGCAGATGATAACAGAATTTTCCTTTTTGGGTGAACCTTGGAACGCATTTTACCGTGGATCATGAGAGGGCCCTTCCTGTCCTGTTTTGATAAACTGGATAGGGTGCCCACTGCGCTGACTGTGCTCCATCAGAACAGAAACAGGATTCTTTCCTCCAGGTAGTGATCGAGAGAGAGCCTGAGGTGGAGTGTCAGTGCCACCCTTTAAAAATAAGACAAAGAAAGGAGAAACGTCTTAGATGAAATACTGGTTAAATACTGGTTCATTGCATGTTTAATGGAATATTAGAACTGAGATTAGTAATAGTTGCATGCAACCTTCACATAGAAAAATAAAATAAAAATACTACCATATCATCTGCCATATCGGTGGTTGACCCAGCTCCCTCAATGTTTGGTTCTTCCTCTTCCTCTCCACCTCCTCCATCCAACTCCTTCCAAAGAATTTTCAGGGTAATGGCAGCAGCATCTTTTTTTGCCACTTTTTTGTTTGAACCCTCAGCTGCTGGAAACCTGCGACCATCTAACATGACCTGCATCCGAAACCTGGATACAAAAGACAAAAATTAAATAACACAGTTAGTGTATTTCTACTAATGTTTAATCATACAATCCAATTTCACTACCTGTTTAACACAAAGGTCCCATGAAGTGCTTTAAAATGTAAATTTTTGTTTAATGTTTGATGTAATCTCTTCAGAAAAAATTAAGAGGGTAGGACGTAAAACATCCTCCCCTTTACAAAAACAGCCAATAGCTTTGTTTATCAGAGCACTGCCAGTGTAATTGAGATCAAGCTCATCAAATGAAAAGCAAATAAGGGCCTTGACAGGGCATGACATGTCACACACACTACAGAGCGTTTGATTGGTTTTGAAGAGAAACCGAAGTATGAGGTGACTTGAAAAAACATTGATCGGTTTAGGTGGAGATGACAAACTGCAAGTTTTTGATGTTTATAAGTTTTATATTTTCTAAATGTGAATTGTCAGTTTAGTGGATCATGCTAGCTAATATATATCCTTAAAACAGACTGAACATAACATCTAAACAAATCATTTTAATTTCATGAGACATTTGACAAAGTCCTAAACTATTCACAGGTGCGTATCTTCCTTGTTAACACTCACTTTTAAAAAAGCCTGTCTAAAACATAATTTTAAAACAAACAAACTATTGCTCTGCATGTATAAAAAAAACTTTTCCATCAACTAACCTGGGGTCATGTGAGGGTCCAGACTGTTCTAAAAGTAGGAATTCACAAGTGTATCCAAGATGCTGTGCAAACTCCATCAGCCCGCTAACTGGGTTCTTACTACGGGCCTCTTTTAGTTTCTGCAATCTGTTTGACTCCATGCTTTGGGTCGGGGGAGGGGGTGCAGCCAAGGAAACTGCAACCTCAGAACGAATTGTGTTCAGGAACTCTGGAATATCATCAGATGCCCACTGTGACTGTTCTCCTCCGTTACTGGGAGTCTCCTGATAGTAGGGAAACTGATTGGGCTGAAAGTTCCGATGGGTTGAGGAGGAAAGGTCACTTGCTTTGGATACCGGTTCTAAGCCAGGAATGTCAATTTCTGTGTTACCAAAAACATTGTCATTGTCTAACATCTCAACCAATGGTTTTCCACCTCCTTCCATTGGCTCAAAGTTGACCAAAGCTACATTTGCAATCTCGTCATCTTCCAAACTTAGAGTTGCAGCACTGTTTACATCCTGGTTTGCAGTTGCAGCAGCTTTTCGTTGGCGGTCCATCTTTTCCTGTCTGTGTGCACTTAGCTCCCAGGTAGGTGGATTAACTTCAGTGTTGCGGTTTACATCACCTTGTTTCTCCAAGGCATAAAGTGTGGGATTGACCTGCTTGGCACTTCGCAGGCCAAGATTTTTGGCAATCACAAGTGCATTTCCCGTACCTGCTTCATAGAGGTACTGTAGGATCTTCTCTTTGCTATCTTTAGAATCAGCCATTGTTGACAATGTTACAGACTGCACTGTAGGTGAAAGAGTCTTTTTATCCTGATCTGCAAGCAACTTTTCACAGCTATCGTCACCTTCAGAGTCCTCTGATTCGTCACTGGTATCGCTGTCAGCGTCAATGGGAATCTTTGATGGAGAGGGAGTACTGGTGGTAGTGAAATCTCCACCAACTTTCTGGTTTATATATGGACTCTGACCTGGCTCTTTTTCCAAATCTTTTGAAGACTGTGTTTGGTCTTTCTCTCTGATGGACTCGCGGCTCTCCTCACAGAGTCTCCACAAAGGGGGGGTCTCTCCTTGTTTCACTACTTGGTTTGACTTCAAAAGGTCATACAAAACCTTATTAACAATCTTCTTGGGGAGACCAAGCTTTTTGCCCAAGACCTTTGCCTGAATAGTCTCAGCTGGCCTGAGTGATGTCAAAAAAGCACAGACCTGTTGGTGGATCTCAGGGGTCAAATACAGGGAATCTCTGAATGAGCTGGAAGAACTGGAAACCTTAGAAGAAGAGTTACTGCAGGACAAGGTATCAGAGGTGTCTACCCTTTTTACACGGTCACCAAAACTCAGATTATAGATGCCAGAGGATAAATCATTTGCCCGAGCGTTCCAGAATTGTTTATAGTGCTGATTTGAATAATATTGTCCCTTCTGGTGTGGGTGATTCCACCCTGACCTTTTTTTAGGTCCAAAATTCTGCTCCCCTTGCCAGTTATCCTGTCCTCTGCCGTAACAGTTTCTTCTTCCAAAACTGTAACTGTTTGATTTAAAGTCACGATAACCCGTCTGGTACTGGATAGGCTCAGTTGAGACCTCTTCCCCTCGGCTAGAGCTTTGGGACCCTCGCGGCTGGGGTGCTTTGAACTGAGGAGCTTGTGCACTCTGCCCCCTGAGGAACTGCACCTGGTTTTGTCGGAAGCTTACACCATTTGAGTCCGAGATCTGATCACTGCCGTGCTGGGGGGATGCCCACAGGGATGGATCAGAGTGACGAGGGGGAAAAGGATGATCACGTGGAGGTACACCAGGACCACTTGAGTAGGAGGAGTAAAAGGAAGGATGCGGAGAGCTGCCAGATAAAGAGCTGGGGCTTGGGACACGAGGGCCCCGTGATTGTCCAGTGGTTGTAGAAGAATAAAACTGAGGCTGTCCCTTTCTGAAAGGGAGGGAAAATCGCTGGCTATCTTTGTAATTCCCTCCTCTACCTCTGCTCATAGCGCAGGGGTGGGGGCTGAGGAGGGTGTAGCGTTAGGCTTAGTGAAGTTGTGTACGTATTAGGATGAATCTCAGCTGTCTGGTTGCAATATCACGACAGTATCAAAGACAGGTTTTTCTGCAGAGAGAAAATAACAGAAAAAAATATATAAAGGAATGCACATTTTTGTGATGTACTTTTATTACTGTATAGACAAATCCTGTCTGCACATTTCTTAAAAAAAACAGTAGGCTGTAGTTCTAGGACTTTATAAAAGGTTCATAGATTAATTATTCATGCTTATTGTGACAACCAATTTATTTCTGGCTTAGCGATTAATTTGCAGATCCATCTGGTGAGAGAAAGTTGTCATGGGTATTAGAAGAAACACTTTCAAGGACATTCTCTCCAAATGCAAGTGGGTCTAACTATAGAAATTAAAGTGCAAAAAGCTGTTTTTGGCAATATACAGGGAGGTAGATTAAAAGTTATTAAACCTACTACTAGTTTCCAAAATGTAGAAATCAGCAGCTTAGTGTAAGTACTGATGTAAATCACTGTAAGTTCTACAGTCTTCACAAAATTACAAGCCAATTGGAAGTACTCAGTCGACAAAATTGTTTGTTTAATGGATTCAGGCAGCAATAGCTAAAAAACGTCGTAAGCTTACCTCGTAATACAGAAGACAAGCTGCTACATTTCTAACCACATTTTTAGCAATCTAGTTTTTGTTAGTTTCAGTGCACAATTACATTTATAAACTAATATTTATAAAGCTGCTTTTCCTCTGTGTGGCTAAAAATTGCACTGCACCTTGCACTGAAAAAACATCTTAAGAAGTCACATACTGGCTTTACTGTCTTCCACTAAATGGTATTGTCATACACAAATTTAGTTTACAGTGAATTAATGTAACTCTGATGCCACTTTACAAGTAATGTCAAATGTTCAAATTAATCATAGTGAGTGGAAAACTTCATTCTGCTCCATCGCATTCCAAGTTTCTCTATTTGCATGTAGAAATGTAACTTGTGGTATTTGAAGTTTTGTTGTCTTTTAACATTATAGTGAACATTTCTTTCAACATATATGGCTGATTTGACAGACAGGGCTTAAACCAAGCCAGGATAAGGTTTTGGTTAAGTGTCCCAAGCAAATTAATTTAATAAATGTGCTTTAAAAAAATATTGCTGGTGTCCATCATGTGGCAAAAAAGCACTATCTATTTTAAGTTCAGCCAATGCAAGTTCTTATAGTTGAAACAGCAAAGACTTAAATTTTAGTCTGGGATTAGACTTAAGGCTTGTCTGAGAAACTGGGGGATACTGTAGTAACATACAGATGGCATCAGAAGATAATTCCATGTCACACAGGTAGCAAGGACCTTACATGGCACTCGCTGGAACTCTTATGTTACCACTTGATCACACTATCCAAAAAGTGAGCAACAAACACATCAAACAAATAAGATAAACTAGGGTAAAAAAGCCTTTCTAGGAATTGAAAGTTTAGCCAATTAGTCATTCAAATAAAATTGTTTTAAAAACTACTAGCTAAAAAAATAAGAATTTTGTTTGCAAATTATTTACTATTAAAATAGTGCTAAATGATTATGGTTCATAAAACAGGAACGGATGCATGTAATGTTATATCAACAACTAATATATCAACAACTAATAAAAATTTTCTAGATTTCGCTACACTAATGCAACAATGAAATTTACATTTGTTTGATGTGCTACAGATTAAATTCACATAATAATAATACAAATTATTATTATTATTATTATAGGAAATTCAAGTGCACATATCCGACACGTAGGATTATTTAATTATACATTTCTGTAGCTTTGAAATTGTTCTGAAACTAATCATTTTAAAATTATCTGATATATTTAGCATAGTTTTAGTGTGGGAACAAATTTAGAATATCACAAAAATAGGATGTGTATGATAACACACAGCCAGCTTAGCCCCTTTATTCATCACATGCATCACTGATTTAAAGTTTGAATTCGGATTACAGCACAGCTTCAGGCTTAGAGCATAACTTAGAACATACACTATACAAGTAAAAATAATAATAATAATAGATAAACCCAACACGATAAATCATATTAAGTTATACGTACCGCAAAAACAACGGAGGATAAAACAGCTGAATTTGACAGATTAAGCAGCTGAGGCCCAGACTCGTGCACAGACTAAACACTGTTCCGCAGGAAGAGTGAAAATGAAGTAGAAAGATCACACTCCAACAACACGCTGTCTCCGTTTGCATTTGGAAAAAGTTCAGCTGCACAAACTCTAAAACGAGTCTACAATTACTTTGTTTTGAAAGCGAGTGGGCAAAATGATGTCAGCAGTGAATTTAAACGAGAGAACACGCGCAATGTCGCGAACTAGTCACAATCGCTTTAGGTTTCGCTTTCCATTCTCCTCCAAACTCTTCAATTTCTGTCTGACACTCACTTACAAGACGCGTTTACACACGCTGGCAGCAGGGGGCGCCCTGTCTGGAGTGAATAATCAACATATTACAGCTTTACAAACAGTAATTACACCATGCAATTACTACTAATGCTAATATATTAATTAGGATTAAAACGCAGATAAGTTGAAAGAAGTCACCCCACGGTGAAATAAATGCAAAAATGTATGATAATAAACATACAAAATCACACAGGACTACTGTATCCATATTGCTGAATATCAGTTAACAGCAAGATATATTAATATTGCATCGCACTACTCATTTTATCATAGCCGCTGAACTATTGGTTTCGTTTCACATTTCACCAGCCAGCAGACTGAAAGCAAACCTCCACCTGCGACCCTCCCAGATGCATAATACATGAGGTTACAGTACCGTGACCGACATGAAACTGCACTGCAGTTTATAACCTCCTACCGAAGACTGAAGAGGCAAAACAACATCTTCAAAAGCGCGCGACGGTGAAAAGGATCTGGGGACGCGCGCGCCTCTACTTCACCAAAAAAAAAAGTCCGAAAGAATACGGGTCACGTACGGACACACGTCTCCCTCGGGCGCTTCATAACCCAGTTTATCCACACAGTCGCGCAAAGTTGCAACTTTTTAGCTCAGAGCTTTAAAAGACACATCATCGTATAGACATTATGGCTGTTTTCGTCGTATCATTATTCTTTAATGCTCGATTTAATCTATTATTGATAGAAGTGACATCTTCATTATTTCTCCCTCAATGCACATTATATGCGCCATACAAGGAGACGCTGTCACGTAATGCGAATTATTGAACCAATAATGTAATGTACATGGGTGAACTTTATGTCTTTTAGTGTATTTAAAGTATACTTTCGGTGTAAGGTATAAACAATTAGACTATATTTTTAGATAAGGGTTAAGGCTAGGATCAGTTGTAGATTTAGGGATTGTAACTAGTTATTAATCAGTTTACGTTAAGTATGTGCAAACAAAACAAGACTGATATATATATATATATATATATATATATATATATATATATATATATATATATATATATATATATAATTGTTAAGTATATGCTATTTATAACATTAAGTCTATGAATTAGACCAATACATATAATATCCAGTATTAAACTAATGGTAAAAATGATTATTAGACGACAGAATGGTAACGTTACTTGTTGGTTTACTGTTATAAATGCATGTATTTAGTCATTGACTAAAGATACTTTAGACTGCATTCATCATAAAAGCTGCTAAAATAGTGGTTAAGTTACATTAGATCACAACGTAGTATTTTTTATTATTGTTGAAGTAGAATTTAAGTAATTTAAGCTTTAAATAAAAACATTCATGCATTTAAAATAAAGTAAACCCCAAGACTATGATAATATCACAGCACTATTTTTGTTCTTTATAAACCAGCCACTAGCATAATCATCTTGAGCCATTTCAATTAACAAAAAAGAAGTGGTTAGCAAGGACACTGGAGGTTGACTAACGTTAGCCCCAATTTATTTCGACATACCACAAGACAAATAAACAATCACAGTCAGCAACAAATCATTTTCTACTCTGTAGTGCACTTGTAAACATTCAGCATGATAAACAGACACAAGACTAGAGATGGGGGAGCGAGCGCAGAACGCGACGTCAATGGTAAACAGAACGGGAACGAGCAGCTTCCAAGCGTCTTTCTCTCACTTCGCATACATCCAGTTCTGCATAAATATTGTTAATAACTTGCAGCTGGGGGGCGTTAGTATGGCGTAAATATACTTACATACGCAGACGACGAGCACAATCCTGCCGCGTCCCTGCCAGAGGCCACATGCAGATAGAAAACACAACGCTGCTGAATGACAATGAAGTGTGGCGCGGAGCTGCGACGCTGTTTTGACGCTCTCTGATGACGTGTGCGACGTCGCAAGAAACCGCAATGTGATCCTGGAAGCACGATAGGTCAGTGCTGAAAAGAAACAGACTTCTCTTTGTTTAGAGCGTTGTTTGATGTGAGGTATTTGGTATATGTATTTAGTTAATAGCCATCGTTGTAAACTATACCTAGTAAAAAAAACGATGAATGTAAGTATGTTTATATATTTTTTCAAGCCATTTTAGGGGGAGCAGGGGAGTGCTAGGGGCTCTGTAGAAAATTATAGTAGTGTAGTGCCAAACTGTTGTAAATACATATGTGTAACATTCATTAAATATTATTAAGAACATTTTTTATTGATAGATAGATAAACAAATAAACAACGGTAACACTTTACAACAACAGTACATGAATAAAGATGTATCTATATGTAAATTAAACATTACTTTATTGTGAATTAGTGATTAAGGCATTCACTAATCATAACTTTAAATACAACATGAGTCGCATGAGTTCATATTTGAATAATGGCTACTTTAGTTGTTTGTACATGTTGTTAATGAATTTATTATTTAACATTTAAGTTTAAGCTAAATTTAACCAATATGATCTCATGAGCTGTTAATGTATAATTGTGTCATGACTTTACTTGAATGGGTACATTATCATTAACTCATCCTTAATTACTCATGAACTCCTGTATTTAAACTGTTCGTGTTGATGTTGACAGAATGCTTTTCTATTGTTATTCAGGGTAAACACACTAGACAGATAAGCATAGGGAGTTTATGAGTAGTTAAGAATGGGTTAATGATGATGTGCCCCTTCAAGTAAAGTCATGATATAATTATACATCAATATCATGAGTTCATGACGGCTAAATTAAGCTTACATGAAAGTGTAATTAATATGTTAATTAAACAATCGTAAACTAACAAGTAATTAAGGTAGCCGTTATTTACACATGAATTCTTGTGACTCATGTAGTTAAAGTTAGCTCATGATAAGTGCACGCATTAACTCATCATTAGTTCATAATAAAGTAATGTTTAGCTAACATATTAACACAGCATTATTCATGACTACTGTAAAGTGTTATCCAAATAATAATGCTAATAAAGCTGAAAAGGTGTGTTTTTATAAAGTAAACAAACCTTTGTTTGGACAAACACATCTTGACTGAATAAAATTATAATTTTGAACACATTTTTACAATAAATAAATAATTTATTAGACCTAAATAGATTTTTTTAAGTGTAAAAGTGTAATATATAGCATTATTTTCAATAAATAAATAAAAAATTAAGATAATCTGTACAATGAAGAATGCAAATTACATGTTAACAATTATGTCTTAAATGCATAGAAATTTACACTCAAACCTACAATTTTCAGTTACTAACAAGCATTTGCTCAACCAGTTGTCATAATTTCAAAACTCTAAACACAATTAGCACAGTATTGCTCTTTTGTGGCCAAACAATTCACACATTTCATGTAATTTTCACCCAATCTGCAGTGAGTGAACACATTTCCACAATGCTTACATTTTCTTAACAGACAAGCAATATTTTCCAACAAAATGATGGATTGTTTTTGTAGTATTGACGAATGTTAACATACAACATCCCACAATAGCAAAAACAATATTCCAAACCTTATAAAAACAATATCAATATCAAAAATGTATTTCAGCTGATAAGCAAACAATTGAATAATAGACACACAGCTGATTTTGATCTGATCTTTGTTTAGATCTTCTCTTATTATTCTGACCTTTGACTGAATATTTTCATTTTGAGTCAGATTTCCCGTGTTTTAGTAAAGTTAGTGTGTGCAGAGAAAGTTGTGTTCTGTTTTGAAATAAACAGTTAGTATATATTTAACTGAATGTATTCACGATAAGAAAGTTATTCATTTGGCCAATTTCGTTTTGTAGGTGTGTTAAGAGTTTAGAAAAAAAGAATCTTGAAAGCGTTTGAAAAAGTAATTGACAGCAATCGAAAAAAACTCAAATAAACATGATTCTAATATGTGTGGTCTATTTATTTTTCTATTTAAATAAAAAAAAACATATTTGACTAATTATTAGACCACACTTTAGTGTTTAAAAAAAACTATCTTTTACAAATGACACTGTAGGCTACACATATTCATAATATAGATCTTTTCAGACGAAAAAGGTCTTTATGCAAAACCTAATACCTGCATTTAATGTTTTAGAATGAGTAACAGCTATAGGCCTACACTGTAAAAGCTTCGGCAACTTAGCTTTACTCAATATTTTAAGTCAATTTAATTGACGCAAGTTGAGATAATTAGAAAAGTTCATTGATTCATCTAAAAAATTGAAGGCAGCAATAACTTTTTTACAGGTTTACTTGTGTCCAGACAGCACACGGCTGCCTTGTTTTGTCTGATTTTGTCAGGTGAGGTGTACATGACAGACTGTATGACTGCTCGACAGACTCGTATCAGTGGCCTGAACTTCCTGAATTAAGCCGGCAGAGCCAATTGTCCGCTGAAGTGACTCTCGTCGCCTCGGGTTTCAGGCCCCATTTGTTCTTTAATTGTTAAGTGGCTGATAAAATCTCTGGGGTGAAGGTCAGTGACTCGACCCACAGACAGCAACACTACTGTTACTGATCCCATTCACTATTCAGACGACTGATCAATTATTTCTGCGTTGGCACCTCGTGCCCACATCTTTTTCATGTACTTGAATTATTCCCCTGCACCTCTGATGTATCGTGACACTGGTGCAGAAAAGCTCAATCAAGAGCTGGATATTAACACTCCACACAAAGTTAAAAAACAAAATAACGTTGGATAGTTTAGGAAACAATCTTATAAATGCTAACAATGGTAAAGAATTAGCACGATTATCAAGTTGCAGAAACCGCCTTCTAGTTGAATGTAATTAAAATATCTTCCTTCAGTATTAGTTTTATTAGTTTGTAACAAACTTACTGTTTGTTACAAGTTTAATAATACTAATAGGTTACTGCTTCTGCTGCCAATAATGATAATACTTCAATGGCAATAATTAATTAAAATTTAGGCAGTTCTGTAGTGTACCAGTGACATTTTTCTCTATAGAGCTTAATTTTAAGAGCATAAACACTTAATATAATAACAATAAGAATTTTAGTAAATAGTATAACAAAACTATGGAGCCAGATCAGTCTCAAAAATATAATGTTTACAAAATAATATTCATACATGCACAGCACAATTCACATTTACAAAATCCAATTTGTCAATTCAAAACACAATTCATAAATTCAACAAGTTGTGAATTAAAAAGTAAAAAGAATATTTTCAGCAAATGAATTAGATTTGTGTATTTATGAATTGTGTTTTGAATTTATTAACTGGATTTGTGTATTTATGAATCGTGTTTTGAATTTATTAACTGGATTTGTGTATTTATGAATCATGTTTTGAATTTATGAATTGGATTTGTGTATTCAGGAATCGCATTTTCAATTTACGAATTAGATTTGTGTGTTTATGAATCGCGTTTTGAATTTTTTAACTGGATTAGTGTATTTACGAATCCTGTTTTGAATTTTTCAATTGGACTTGTGTATTTATGAATTGCGTTAAAATTTACGAATTGGATTTTTTAAATGTGAATTGTGTTGTCGATGTATGAATTATATTTTGTAAATGTATAACTTTGAGACTGATCTGGCTCCATACAAAACCTACTAATACATTTGTATTATTAGTAGCTCACCTTTATACAAATAAAGGAAAATGTTTTAAATGAATAATATTACACAAACTTTAAAGCTTGTGTTAAAGACTAGTAAAATGCCAGGTCTGGTAAAACGGTCAGAATCTCAGCGGCAGAGCACAAACGTTAAAAAGTTCACACAAACACAACCCTTGAGTCAATAAATCAATTTATTTAAAAGAATATGATACATTTTTATTATAATGCTATGACCAAACATTACCAAACATTTTGCTTTTACATTTTATCAAGTCAGCTTGAGATTTCCATTGCAAAATCCCCTCCAGATAGTTTTTTTTTTTGTCTTGTTTTATTTGAAGTACATGTACTTTCATCAGTTTATACTACACTTTAGTCACTTTGTGCCTTATTTTTTGAAAAGATACCCCAAAAATGCACACCGCTGCTGAAAATACTGTACACAGATATTTATGTTGAATTCCATATTCAAATAAATTAAAGTTTCAGTCAATAGAGAAAGAGGACCAGAGCAAGAGAATGAGAGAGGGAAGCTGAAAGTCTCATCTTAAAGTCTCAGAGAAGCCGTTTGAGAAGAAAAAGAGAAAGATTTGAAGCATATGCTTATGAGAGGCTTTGCAGGAATCTGTGAAAGCTCCTGATAACCAGCAGAACTCTTATATAAGACAGCTGTGCTAATCCAACACAACACAAATCCACTGATCATAATCACTCACGCACTGTATGTTAGAGGAATATTCCAGGTTCAACACTACTTAAAGCATTCTTATGCTATATGCTATATATATAGAGAGAGAGAAAGAGAGAATAATGGATAATAAGAGATAATAATTAAAACTAATTATTTAAACGTAAAGCTGCTTTTCTTACAGAAAGCTTTAGGATGTTGTCATTGCGATACACTTGTAAAACTTAAAGTTGAACTATTTGAAAAAATCCCATTAATTGTCATCTTGTTTCTGATTTTCATTTACTTCAACGTGCTTTACTTAATTATCACAGAACAATAAAAAGTAAAATTGTACACAAACTAAAACTTCAATACAAATAATAATAATAGTTTGATTCATTTTATTTCAAATAGTTGCAGACGACATATTAAGACATAATTCTTATTTTGATTTAGTTTACCCCGATTTAAATGACTAAACAAAAAAAAAACAAAAAACAAAATCAGCTGATAAGAACTAGACATAATAAAAAAAAAAAATCAAGACAAAATGTTTACAAAATCTAAAGTAAAAAAATCAATACATTTAAACTTGAACTACACTGTAACAAATTCTAGATGCCACACAATTCATTAATGTTGACCCAACACAAATCAATTAAGTCAACTATTTTAACAAATATATGTGGATTGAACATAAAAAAATTAAGTTGTCCCAATGAAATCTCAAGAGTTTTGTTGTTTCAGCTCATTTAAAATAGTAGTTTGAACAACCAAAAAGATTTTTTTTTTTGTAGTGTACATTGGTATCTCAAAAACAGTAAAAGACTGAATACATTTCAGTATTTTAAGGTTTACAGACTCGACCAGTTCTTTTTTTTTTCTTTTTTCTTTTTGGGACAGTTATAAACATTATGGACTGTAGAAATGCTGCATTCCACACAATTCCCATACAAGTCCATTAAGTGTAATCACTTTTCCTATTTTTGTATATTAAACATAAACCAATTAATGTGTCCCAAAAACACTTAAGAACTGTGTTGTATCAGTGAATCTTAAATAAGTATTTCTAACAAGCAACACAATTCATTTTTTGAGAGTCCCACTCTGAATGTTTGGGCAACTTGTATTGAACCTGGAATATTTCTCTGAAGTATGAAGTAGTGAATGACACAAATGTTATGGAAAGATACAGGACAGAAAACGACTTGCTGTCAGACACACACACACACACACCATTTTAAAAGTGCAAAACATGTCCAGACAGCTCTGGGAGTGACAACTTTGTATGCGCCTGCGCTACAATAAGAAAGACGGTAAAGAAAATAAACTGATGTGCGTTCAGAGCCCCCTGCTGCTGAATGAAGGCATGACATCCTTAAAGTCAAAAACATGAATAAAAAAAAACTAACACTGGTGGCTTTCCAAATCAGTGCTTCACATTTATAACACTGTTAATACAACTCAATCAGAGATGATTTGATAAAACTCTCTAACACACACACACAGACACACACAAAGCCAGACCCACACACAATAACTGAACACAAAGCATTTTGTTCCGACTTTAAAGTTCTCTCTTTTGGGTCGATGACATGCAAGAATCTCCATGAGGGAAGAATTTTTTCATATTAACTCCAGATAGCTTTGGTAAAAGTTGTAGCAGTGCATAAGCCACTGTGGGACCACAGGATGACTTAAATCTTTCAATTATGATTACAGTAAAATAAAAAAACAACAACAAAAGATTTGTATTTATCCTTCACAATTACCGTTTTATTAAGGTGGTTCTAGAAAATTCTGAAATGACAAAATTGTGGTTATTCCCCCAGTTTCTCTATAATATACATACATACATACATATTAATATGTATATAGGTCATGAGTAGCCTCTGAAATGATATTTGTCAACTGGGGAATTCTGGGAGAGAATTCTGAAACCCAACATTCACCATAAAGTTTACAGTTCAGAGAACGACTGCTGAACCAACAGTTTTCTTTACTATATTCAACAATGACAAGACGACTACATCCTGTCAAAACGTAGCGCCCTTAAAGCATATTTGCGGTTTAATAAACATTGAAGTGATCGCATACATAATCAAAATTCCACAATGATCAGCACATTGACTGTCCAATGAGGTTGGTGTTTATATAGTCGTCAATCAACGCTGCACAAATTCCGACAGCAAAGATCTTGAATATGACAAGCATCGTAATCAAGACTTCATACTATAAAAGGATGTTATGATTTTTAATAGCACATAAAGGCAGAATAATATGGTCGAACTTGATGTTTCATCATCATAAAGGGCTGTATTAAATGTGAGTCCATATGAACTGCATTTTTAACATATTTAAAATAAATAATAATAATAAAAAAAGGAGTGTCATGTTATTGACCCACACATTTCACAGGGACAAATGTCCATTTAGTTCTACACAGAAACTGCATCTGGGCCTGGCGGTTGCTAATATAATCAAATACTGCTTTGGAGAATAAGAGAAGGATGAGATCATCCCCAAAAAACAAAACCAAAATTAAATTAAAAACCTCAGTTCAGCTAAAGGGCTGAAAAATCTGTACAAACCTACCACCAACACAGTGGCAATAGTGAGGTAAGAGACAAACTAGTGCGAAGAAAAAAGCATGGAAAGAATTGATCTCGTTTCTACTGGCTCTTCTTCTCTTTCCCTCTCTCACTCTGATTGTCCGCGTGGAAAATGTAGCAATGCTTTATGCTTTTTTTTTCTTCTTCGCATGTTCATTTTTTTTTTCCTTTTTTTGTAAATGGATACATTCTGAGAGAGCATATGGACCCTCACAGGCGCACATGTCTGGGCAGCTTCTCAGTTTTCTGCATCTGAAGACCGGTCACATGACAGGTGATGTTCACGTCAGGCGCCTTTCCTGTCCAGTCCAATGAAATCAAACAATGGCGCAAGTCTATAAAAGTCTCATGTAGTTTCTTATGTTCGTGGTTGTCATTTCCTGCTTCATATTTCAGTATGTGTGTGTATAAGTGTATGGGACTGAAATGTTTTCCTGAAATGTCTCTGCGTGTTGCGTTTAGTGTTCGTGTGCATGTACTTGAGAAAATCAGGAGGAGATGATCTCTTCGTTCATGTGCCTCCATCCCTTCTGTGTCTCAACAGCTGGAAGATATTCTGTCAAAAAGAGACGGCTTTTTTTTAAAGAGCACACATTATGGTCTGGCATTAATGTTTGTGATTGGAGATGGAGGCAGGCAGAGCCTTACCTTACCGCACATACCATCTTTACTGCAGTTCTTGTTGTCCTTGTCTGTGGCCTCCTCTTCAACCTGGAAAATAAAGCAATCATGTAATAATGCAGAAGAGCAAGCAGAGCCTTAATAGAACTGAAGTGCTCACCTCTTTTCTCCATTTAAGCTCGCAGAAAACTCTCTCGAAGCACTCGTGCATGTAGTTGAACTAGGAATGAAAAGACATCCTCAGTGCACACGAATCAGAGTGTGTTTACAGGACAATAATGAAATCAAAATTAGGGCTGTGAAATTTGGTTAAAAATGCATTGTAATACATTTGCTTCTATGTTTTTAGATTAGGGCTGGGCTGATAAAACGGTATTGGTATATATTGAGTGAACACCATCGTCAATAACGAAAAAAAAAGTTCAGTATGAAGCGCTATGGTTTTAAAAAAAAGTGTTGAGCGTTCGCCTTAGAAGGAATGCCAATAAGATTAGGGTTATTTCTAATCGAGGCGCATGACTTGCGTGCCAAATAAGGAGTATCACATCACAGCCATATCACCCTGCAGCCCAAGAATGGATACTCATTTAGGGTAACCAGGGCAGAGCCTGGTCAGTACCTGGATGGGAGACCACATGGGAAAATTAGGTTGCTGTTGGAAGTGCTGTTAGTGAGGCCAGCAGGAGGCGCTCAACCTGCGGTCTGTGTGAGCCCTAATGCCCCAGTATAGTGAAGGGGACACTATACTGTCAGTAGGCATCATCCAGGTGGATGCTGCACACTGGTGGTGGTGTGGAGAGACCCCCCTCATGATTGTGAAGAGCTTTGGGTGTATGGCCATACACAATAAATGCGATTTATAAATACACACATTACATTTAAATTACATTACATTACATGATGTGCTTGTGGCCCATGTGGCATACTCACATTTTCCAGGCACATCCAGTTGAATGCCACGGACGCACTGCAATTCGTGCAAGTAGAACTAAACGATCTGCTTCACAATTTTTATGGAATATACACATTTCAGGAATAACGGTGAACTAATTACCTCAACATTGTACTGCGCTCAAATTACCACCCAAACACTGCAGTGCCTTTTGATTTTCTCCATAAAAAAAGCTTGTATTGAAACTGCAGCAATGGTTTGTCCGTTTGTGATCTTCTGAAAAAATGGCTGATGGACGCCTAGTTATACAGACGCTAGGGGAGCGCGAGAGCAAAGTGCTTTGAAAATAGTGAAGGAGTCGCTATGCACTTTTCACATGCTTTTAGATGGGACATGTGAACGGATTCTGGTTGGGTTGCGTCATCACCACCTCAGGTAATAACAACAACACAGTGCCGTGACAAGCAGCAGAGGAGATTGTAAATAAAAAAAAGGATGTAAGGATGTCACCAGAATGGCTTTTTAGTTTCTTTTCTTGTGCATCCCAGCAACTAACAGCCCATCTTAATTTTTTTTTTAGGATAAGGGGTATTGTCATTCAGCTTAACAATTTGTAATGTTGATGTATTTGAATAATGTTGGCTGGTTCCTTTACTTGAAAGCTCAGATTTGATTATAATAATTTGTTTTGTTTAGAGTTTGAGTTTTTCACTGGATAATTATTTATTTACATCTTACAGATGTTGACTTACCTTAAAGTTTGCTTTGATTGTTCAGCATTTACACTTTACCATTGCACACACTTTGTAACATTTTATTTATCAAGGTTAAGTCTCTTATGTCTCTTATTATATCTTAACATGTTTATTTTATTATAAAACATTTTTTTTCTTTTGTAAATTTTTTGTTTTTGACAAAACTATTTGCCTTGGTAATGTTGGTAAATTTAAAATAAAGTGGTTAAAAAATAAATCGTAATATTCCTAAATGGGTTGTAATTAATATTCAATAATTATCAATAATGAATGATGTAAAACATTATATCTTGATAATTAAAAAAAAAATTAGATTATAAAAAACAAATCAGCATTTTCTTGTTTTTACATCACAGTTGACAAATAATTTGCACTTTTTGTTCAATGACATTAAAAACTACAGCTGTGGCGAAAATCTTTGAGAAATCAATTCCTCATCAATCATGAGAAAAAATTCCAAATTTCATCGTTTTTCTCTCTTAAATAGCTTCTGAGCTCAGTTTTTAACAGCAGACAGCACTCTAGGCTAGTTTTTTTAACAGCAGATGACCATATAGGCTAGTTTTTAACTTTACATTTAAATGCTGCTGAGAAAGAGCGCTTGTGTGTTTGGCTGAATCATGCCAATTTATATCTCAAATATATATCATTTATTCTTTTTTTATCAGCATCAAATGTTTGGATAATTTGTCTACAATTTGTAAAGTATATTTCCTCATTTCCTTTAGTTGATGTATTTTTTGATAAGAGTCCTACCACAGCTTTGTTTGTCAAACAATCAGAATGGATTTTTTTGCCAAGTGTGCTTCACACACACAAGGAATTTGTTTTGGCTACAGAAGTTTCCAGTGTAAATAAAGTGACAACCCAAAATAAATATGAGAAAATACGACAAATGTTAAACAAAGATGCAATTAGACAAAAGCTCTGGATGTTCAATTGTATGCGCAGATTTGTTATTAATATACAAGTTATAAGGTGATGTGTACAAATGTGTATGAGAAAGTGTTGCATTATATATTGTTATAAGGTACTGTGTACAACTGCATATGAGGAAAGTATAACACGTTTATTGCATTGTAGGGGAATATTTAACTGTTCATGAGGTAGATGGCCTAAGGAAAGAAACTCATGTTCATTTTCTAACGTTTATGTTTATGTTCCAAGTTGTTCAAAATGATTGATTTCACATTTTTAAACCTTAAATACAATTTGTTTGTTAATATTTCAGCTCCTACCCACTGAAAATAATTCAGCAGAAATCAGTTTTTTGTTTTACAAAAGTCTTAAAAAAATAACATTAAAGTCTAACAAACTAACAAAGGATGACTGTATTTTCATTAACTACTTTAAAAAGGAATAAATACTGTAATAAATTTACTGGTCATTGTTTGGTCATCCTGGTAAATAAGGTGACTAACAGTAATGTATTGTATTGTAACTCAAGTCCTAATTATAATAATACTAAATGCACTAAGTATTTAAAAATAAAGTTTATATTAAAATAAAGTGTAACTGCAGATATTGCTAAATACAAGCACAGTGCAAGTACGATGTATGTACATGCATAGTTTCAAATAATTCAATGTTAGTACACAGTTGTTTTTTTTGAATGCCACATGTGAATTCATGCTGAATGTGAGAGATGAGTGTATCCGTCTAATTTTTCGTGTGCCACTACTATATTGAAAATAAATTCATTCAGACGTGATGTTTACAACAAATCAATACTGTCAATACAGTTTCTGTTATATACTTTTATTTATAAGACACGAGAACTTGAAAAAAAAAAAGATTTCCTGTAAAGTGTGAGGACTTTATATAAAATGTAAGTTACACTTACACAGAAACGCTACTTTGACCTGATAAAACCTACCTTACCTGGCTTATTAAATGTAAGAAAAGGCAAGAGAAAATATGGTAGCAATAATAACAACCTGACAAAAATAAAAGCAGGATGCAAAATTACACTGACTGGACATACGGCACTTACATATGGAGTAAAGATTTTGACCCAGCGTGGCTTCTTCTCTCCTCTCGCATACTCAAAACAAAAAGCCATTCCTTCTTCATCCGTGTCCCATCTCTGCATCTCAGACCAATCGAATGCAATCACCTGATTCTGAACAACAAATGATTAAGAAACATATTAGGCTAAACTTGGCCATTAATAACAAAATATCTTAAGGCTAAAAGTAGCTCCTAACTTGCCAATTTAAAAAAAAATAAATAAATAAAAAATCGTAAAAAAATAATAGGCGTATCAGTTATCAATTTAAGACTCTTCTGCTTTGATGTCGTGTTCACACCAAACACAAAGAGTTCAGCCAATCAACTGTGTGCATAGTTAATAAGCATTATGACATTTCCACAGCAACAAGGTCCACCCCAGCTTAAGACTTTGCCCTATACGCAAGTAAAAGTTTGTCTTGGCAGCTTTGTGACTAGCTTTTAAGAAAAAACTCTTAGCTCAAAACCTTTACTGCCATTTAGGAGTGCCAAGATCAATTGTATTGTAAATACAACAGTTTTTACTTTCACTCCTTCCAAGCACATGCTTACCTCCAGAGTGCCGTCTTCTGTGCAGGCATGGAGTTTAAAGTGGCGGATGCTTATCGCTGTGATCACATGACCTTTTCTGCGAGAGTCACAGGAGCAGTGTGGGAAAGTGATCTCATTGTAGCCTTCACAGGTCCTCAGAATACTTAAATACTGCAGAGGAAGAAAGCACAGAAAGAACTTGCATTGTGATTATGTCATTTTTTTAGTTTGGGATGCATTAAAGAGCCCCTATTATGGGGTTTTGAAAATGACCTTTCATGCAGTGTGCAACATAGCACAAATTAAAACATTGAGTTGAGGTTTAAATCTGAAAGTGCGCCCTGTTGAAAATATGGATTTTTTTAAAATAAAAGATTCTGCTCAGAGGCCCACATGTGACTGACTCAGGTAATGACAGTGTGAACAGTCCAAACCGCATGGAATCTGATTTTTTCAGTTCAGATGTGCCACTTTCATATGTAGTATTAAATCAGACACAGATCTGATGTTTTGCAATGCAATCGCAGTGTGAACGGTTATGTCGGATTTCATGTGACTGTTACAAAATCTTTGAGTGACATGCGTCATCATTCTGTGCTGCAAACATCAACTCCTCCTCAGCAGCATAGTAGAATGGCACACAGAGCAAATACTTTACCACAGAAAGTGGGTTGTTCATGTTGAAAAAGATTTTGAAGGCAAAACTGGTGCTTGTTAACCAATCTGGTTGAAGATTGAGGCATGGGTTGATTGCGAAGCTGAAGAGCGTCGTGGGTGTTACAGATAGGGGAACCATGTGCATAGGAGGGGGAACTTTCTCTCCGAGAGAAAAAAGGGCAGGTACTCAAGCACCAAAACCCTCCTTCTGCACGTGCCTGTTGTTTATAACGAAGTAAAATTAAATAACTCTGCAAACTGAGATAAACTAACTTCGCCTTCACAGTTCAGTCTGCGGCTGCTCATTAACCCTTGATTAGTTCACTACACCGGTGGTCAGAGCGTCATGCACTGCGCTTGTCATAAATCACAAATGATCAGTGCTTTCAATCATAAGTGACATATTTTAGGTCTCAAATGGTGAAATACACATTAGTAGTAGCAGAACAACCCTTTACAGTTGATGAAATGCACCACGGTTGTCTGTGAAAAGGGTAATAATCATATAAGCATGATCTGACAATCTGTTTAAATTGTAACATATGAGCCACAGCTGAACAAAGGGAGTCCCTTTTCTTCAGCCCATATTTTATTCTGGCTTAAAAGTTTGCCCATTGGCTCTAGAAAGTCTGGAGCAAAGGTCGCTGTGCATGACACCCTGAGATGCTTATTACACTATTGAAAAGAACTATTAGAATTCAAAAACCAACTCTAAATTATATGTAATGCGTGTTTGTAATCTATATGCTCTGCCCTATAGCAAAAGTAGTTAAACTAGTATATGCATGCACTAATGAAGTCCTTCTTAAGTCTTATATAGTCTAGAAATGGTTAAATGCTAGCTAATGTGTTTAGAGTGTCGTGTTAAGTATCGTTACGTTTCTCCTGCTATTTTACAACACATGATGCTGAGTGCATGATAATAACTTGTACAGTTTGCATTATTTAATGCTCATAGTTAAGGTCAATCTGTGTGTTGAGGGAGGTCCCTCATTATGCATACGAGCGGTCCAGAGACTAAGAAAATCTCCCGCTCAAACTTTGCCATAACCCATAGGTCAGTCAGTAGAAGATGTGTGTGACTTGACCCACAGTTAAAACCGATCTATGCCCAAAGCTCTGGGCAGAAAGATCTCTGAAAGGTCTCTAGAGGTGCCCCCTTGAGGGGGCAGACCGCATTTCTGTATCCGGGTGACACGTCTGAGTCCACATTTTCTTATTTTTCCAGCAAAGTAAACTCAGTTTAAAGTTTGCCTCTCGCGTATCCTCCGATCTGCATCGCAAGCTCCACGCATCAAGGAAGGACATCTTAAAGAACTACATCCTCCATGCATCAGAGAAACTCGCACAAAGAGAGCCTGAGAAAGAACAACTAAATCCAGGTATTTAGTTTAGCATTAATATCAATGTCGACACAAAACACCAAATACAAACTTCTCATTTCAGCCAGAATCGTGTAGCTCTATAATAAGTGTTTTTTGACCTTGCATGCATATCAGCTTTTGTTGGAGACCCCAAAAAGCAAAATATGATGCACAATAATACATAATGCACAATAGAGGCTCTTCAAGATTACAATTCTGCTCATATATAATACAACATGACATGTTATAAGGGTAAGTAACCAATGCATTTGATTACACAAATGTTTAAAAGTTAGGTAAAATGTTTTTGAAAGTTTCTCATGCTCAAAGTATAAAAAAATGTAATTATGCGACATATTAATGGATATTATAATATTGTTTTTCTATCAAACTGTATTATAAAACAATTTATTGTTCTGAAAGCAAAGCTGAATTGTCAGCATCATTACGCCTGTCTCGATCTATAAAGTTTTTTTCTAATATTTTAATTTTCTGCACAAATTTGAATAATTTATCATCGGTATCAATTTGGTTCAATAATCAAATATTAAAAATGTATTATTGAAATAAAATGCTAATAAACATGTTTAATTTAATGAGTTCATGCTGCATAAATATTGTCTAATCAAATGTAAACATGCATATGAGCAATTCCAGTGTTATGAATGTGACAATTGCAATAAAAATTTGACACAAATTCACAGATAATGTATATTTACAGTATATTGAAACATGGGCTCATATTTTTTTAAAATGTCTAACCACAAAGTTGAGAAATCAGAAAAAATATCAATCTGTAAACGCATTATATATCTTAAATGAAAGAAATAAACATGGTTTACGGATGTGACCAAAAAAGTATGCGAGTTCACAGTATACAACATACTTCGCACAATCCAAAAGAAATAATACTAAGCGAAAGAAAAAAAGTTGGCGTTCAACAGAAGAAAGTTGTTCATTTTATTTTATATCCATGAGGAAAAAGCTTTATGGATGAGACATCTCTCAGTTATGAATGTAATGTCAAACTGGCACTGATTTTGGTAAATCAAATCAAATAGTTTGATAACGAACCATTTTTGAATTGTTATAAGGTACTGTAAAATACAAGCCTACACAATCAACATACAAACAAATTTTGGTAAAAACTTTATAGCAAGAGTGGCATTCGCATGGAATTGCTCATAATATACAGCAAGTGTTAAATCAATAGAAATGTAATATAACGGAAATGACTATAAACTACTTCCACTAACTGTAAATCTGTATTGTCTGAAGACTCACCATGGTCATTTTCCTCTGTTCAGTGAGCTTTTGGAGCTGATATGACTTCTCTCCCACTTTGATGAATCCCTTTTTTACATCATCCAGAGCCTTACAGGGAAGACATGTGTAAACATACTAAGGCTGCACGATATTGCAAAAAATGAATATTGCGATTTTCAAAGAAGTTGTATGGTATTCAGACACAAAACATAATTAATAAAATGCAAAATATCACTGTATGGCCTTTAGCGAATATATCATAAAAATAATAATAATAATAATGATAATAATACAAATAATTAAATATAAATAATCTTTGTGATCCAAAGCTGCAAATATTAGAATTTTTGTGCTTTAAAGCTCTCTTGAAATGCTTAATAATCATCACAGGTCTAAAAACAAGCAAATGATCAACTTTCCATACATTATGGACAAACTTTGCAATGACAAATTATTGTGCCTGCTATGATTTGTGATATCGATGCTGAAACTATGTATTGTGCAGCCATAAAACATACATCAAAACTAAACTAAAAATGCAAACCCACAACTCTACATTAGCTTAAACACACACACACACACACACACACACACACACACACACACACACACACACACACACACACACACACACACACACAAACACACACAAACACACAAACACACACACACACACACACACACACACACACAAACACAAACACACAAAGACAGACCTGATGAAAGCAGTAGTTGATGGCCAGCTCATTGTCGTTGAGCAGAATCTCTTCTTCTGTGGTGAAGAGCCACTTGCGGAGTGTTAGACAGGTGCCTGGGACAGCAGACGTGTAGTTCTGCACATACAGCTTATGGGGAAACTCATTTGGAGCCAGTTTGCGTGCTGAAAGATCAAGAGTCAGAGTATTTCAAGAATTATATAAGGAAGTTTAATATATTCTTACATTGTAACGCATAGATCTACCCCTTATGTCACTTCAATTCAAAAGTAAATATGTTTTATAGATGAATAAAAGCTTCAACTAAATTTGCTTCTAATTTAAGAGTGACTAAGTATTTTCAGAAGACTGATATTACACCACTTGATTCTATTAGATCTCTTTATCGCAATTTTAGGCTGGCTAGTGATAGAAAACCCTCAGAATTTATTAGAAACATCTTTACTAGTGTTTTAAATCTGAATAAATTTTTGGAATTTGGAATGGCATGCAGGGTGAGTAAATGAAGACAGTCTTTTGTTGCGTGGCAATCTAACCTTATTCCTAACCTTTTAACACACACCTTTAAACACCAACACAATGGATTTAAAATTAAACAAGCAAGATATGCTTTAACTGCAGACTGTCAGCTTTAATTTGAGGGTGTTTACATCCAAATCAGGTGAACGCTGTAGTAATTAAATGGTTTGCATATGTGCCTCCCACTTGTTAATGGACCAAAAAAAATAATCAAATCAAACATGGTTGCAAATTCTTCGCAGTCAGTTACAGGATTTGATGGGTTTGTTTTGTTTGATTTTTTTTCGTTTTTTGTTTTGTTTTTTCAGACCCCCCCCCCCCCATTTATTTTTTTCCCCAATTTCTGTTTAACGGGGAGAAGATTTTAAAGATTTAGATTAAATACTGATATCCTACTCAGCATTGAAACAAAACAGGGTAAGTAATAATTACTACAAAAATACTACTACAAAATAGTCCAAATACTTCTGTTAAAACTGTCAAACAGGACAAAACAAAGATAAACTCTTACCAAAAGTGTGATTAATGACTTCAAACAGAGCAAAATAACTTGCAGTAATGCTGTCCATCCCAATCTTTGTTACTACGGCCTGAAAAAAGAAACAGTGAGGAAGAATAAAATGTGTGGATTTGGAAACTGAAGCATTTGCTGTAAAGTGTCACATGTTGTAAACCTGGTACCTGGTAGACCTGGTCTGTTGTGCAATTCTTCCGTACTCGGACTGTAACTGTAGTTTTGTCTGGCATGGCTATCCTTAGCTCCACATCAGAAACGCCATTATAGTTCTAGGAAAATTGAGAGAGGCAGAGACCTAAAAATACAGTCAGAGCAGCACTGTAGGCCACTTGTACACTGTGTGCCGACAAGGTACAGAATCACACTCACAACCACGAGACCAAACATGCAAATGTGTGCACAAATAACAATATGACCACAAATGCTGCCTTTCATCAAATAAATATAACTTCAGCACATATTTCAGGGCTCAGTGTTCTTGTAATTTCCATATTTCACATTTGCAATGACCTGCTTTTGATCTGATAATTTTTTTTTACATTTTTATTTATTAGGTAGTTGCTTTTATGCAATCCAATTAGGGCTAAACAATATATCATTAGAACATCGAGATCGCTATGTGTGTATCTGTAAAAGTACCATCACAGGTTTTGAATATTTATTAAAGAATAAAGAATATTATTGAAGTTGATTGTTTTTTTAAAAATATTTATACAATGATGACCAAGCTATTTGATGTTTGATTGTTTATTTTCGGCACTTGAATTCTGTTGAAAACCTTAAAAACATAAAGAACTATTTATTTCATTTACAATATTACTTTTTGCTTGTAATTTATTATAAATTATGCAATGTACTGCGTAGAAAAAGACTTGATCGTCTCAGTCGATCTGAATGAATGAAATCTTTCCAAATAGAGCAATTCAAATAATCTGAGCTATTGAATCGTTAAATTAATTAAATTACTATTATTATTACCTGATTATATTTATAATCGCAGCAAAACAAAATATCACAATTGTAGATTTTTCCAATATCTTGCAGCCCTAAATCCAATACAATGCATTTAGGCTTCAAAATTTGTGACACAAATTGATTTCAATAGTGTAGTACATTATCATGTTAAACAAATTGTAGAAGACTATAAACTGATGATGCAGGCTGATGTCTTATATTTAAAAAAAACGTTAAAAATAAATTAAATATTTCTATTAGGTTTTTATCATTGAAAGTGGGGTGATGCTTATTTCTGGGCTAGCATACAAAAAAAAAAAAAAAAACATCACCACTGTAGAGATCCACGTGCTAGTCAGTTACAGAATAAACGGAATGGAATAAAACGGGGACACAAAACATTTTTACCATCCTAAGATGCTTAAAATCAGTCCTGGTGTCCCAGCCCCAGAGGACAAACCCTGCATGTTCAGACAGAGTGGTCATGTGATTAATGAGGATGAACGGCTGTAGTCACTAAGGACTTTGAGCAAGCAGCTGCTGATGGAACAGCAACGGCATTCTGCTATTGAACATGCGAGATGTTTCATGATGCTGTACTGTTACCGTTTATTGCAGGCGAACAGCTCAATGACTAACACTGATTTATGATATGAGGTTTTTGGTTACAGTAAACCACCATTAAATGGCAAGAGTTTCTAGGCACAAGTAGACTATCTGCCACAACTCTGTGAGTTGCACAATTATTTAACTTGTGTTCATAACACAAACATGAAAAAAGAGTTTTAAAATGTTTCCAAGCTTTCAAAACATTTTACCTTGTTTGTGTTATTTTACTACCTTCACAATTATTTAAAATATAAAACATTGCTATTTACAACATGAAGGGTGGTTTTTAATCCCTTACTTCCCCACCAAGAAAAAAAAAATGCTTGGATTGCATTTCTTAACACCTAATGTCGCTAGTTAACACACTCAATGCAGTTGTTTTTCAACACATCCCATAATTTCTAAAATATCAGCCTCTACCAAATGGTTGATATGTCGGTTTATGGTAAAAGTACCAGACAAAAACCTGAAAATATGAAGTGTAAGAACAATTTATTTAAAACATAATCAAAATAAATAAATAAATAAATAAATAAATATATAAATATATATATATATATATATATATATATATATATATATATATATATATATATATATATATATATATATATATATATATATATATATAAGTACGATATTTTAGATTCTCATTTAACAAGTTTTCTTGTTTTGTGTTTTTTTTAAATAAAACCCTAAACCAAATGTAGAAGTGCAACAGGATTATGTTTGTTTGATTTTTTTGTTAACCAATACTGTTGTGTGTGTAAACCATTATTTAAAACAGTCATTCTTTAAATGACTTCAACAGTCATTATTTAAAACAGTAAAAACATGGCCAACGGTTTGGTAGAGGGGCAGTCAAAGGGTTAATCATGTTTTAGGAGGGACAACTCTCAGATACTATACTAGTGTTTTCGGAACCACACTACAGCAATCTTTATTATATTTGATATATTATAGTATTTACAAAGGATGCTACATCATAATGTAGCCAGTATTAAATATTGTGAACTGATAAACTGTAACAAATACAGTAGTAACTTAGAGATGCAGACATTGAATAAAAGAGTCAACACTACGAATCCCTTTGATCACAACACCAAATAGCCCAAAACTCCAGGAGGCAGAAGCCCCAGGGCCATGAAGTCACCACAGAATCTACAAATATGACATATCACCTTTATTGCTGTTCAGTGTATCAGTTCACACGTGATAATGGTATCAGTAAAAAATATCAGTGATTAAATATTTGGAGGACTACAGCAGGCAACTATTTCAGTAATCTTTGTGATTTAATCAACACATTTTCCTTAAAGTCTCCACTGCCCAAGGGTGTAGTTTCATCCCATTTTTCTTTTTTTTTTTTAACTCACCAAACGAGCGACACCAAATCCATACACTGTAATGTAAAGTAGGGACAAACTCAAGGCAGTAGCGATTTTGGAATACTGCACTATTGAAAAGTCAACCACCAAGGAATGAAAGCAACTTGACCTGTAATAGTAATTGTTTCTAATGCAATGCATTTCTTTTTCACACTTAATAATTGTGCACTGAATGTTAAATATTAATGCATGCAAAAGTGTTTTGAATGTGATTTTTCCCCCATCCAACTGTTTGTATTCGGTGTTTGAGGCAATGACAGACTCTTGTCCCAAAACCAAAAGTTACATCACCAGTTTGGCAAAATTTCAACTTTCAACTGAGCGAAAAGCCAATATAGATGAGCCAATATACAAAATAAAAGGTCCCTGTGACACACAGCAATACATCAGATCTGAGGTCTGCATGCAGCCATTGAAGCGCAGCTGCCCAACTAACAAGCAAATCATAGAGCAACCTCAAAAAGGACAACTGAGGCCGGTACTAGCCAACAGTCAGGAGTAGGTAAAGTCTGAAGCCTTAGCAAAATCTGTCAAACACAGCTGTGATAGTGATAAAAAAAGCCTTTTGGCCTCTGTTATGCTGTCTATCTAGTGAAGGAAATCTGGCAAAAGAACAATCCGCACCTATCAATTTTATGTACACTACAAGCAGTGTAGCCAAAGTCATTTCAATTTAAAATTATATTAAAATTACAAAAATTAATATACTATCAATTGTATTTATCATTTAATAGACAAAAAATATTTTAAAAAGTAGGCTAGACAGTTATTTTTCATTTATTTAGAGAGAAAAAAAAAAGACTATAAAAAGATATTTTTATATTCTGGGAAAGGCATAAGACTAAAAAAAATTTCATCCAATTAAAAACTACCTCTGTATTCCTGCAACTGCAATATTTACACAAATACTTCTTATTCAAATCTTCAGCAACGCTATTTAACTCGTAAATTTTTTTTACATTTATTTACACCTTAACCGATTTTTGTATGTTTTACTTGGCCATTAAAAATACAATGTTCCTTAACCAGATGGTTTTTCAAGTTACTTTTAAAGAGAATGTTACTTCAGTCATGTTGTTGTAATGTTTTGAGAAGACTAGTAACACAATTTTAAAAAAATCGAAATCGGTCAAACTTAATAAAAAAACCTAGATTTTTTTTTTGCCAAATCGCCCAGCCCTAAGTTGAATCCTTACTCGTTCACCGTCATAACTCTCATCAAACTTCTTGTGTGTATGTGCGTTTGTATGTTATATGTAGATTAGTTTGTTGTGTTTTAGAGTACCAATAAACTTGCGTTTCGTTTTTAAGACCCGTGTTGATGTGTTGTGTGCTTTATAAGTTAATGCCTCAGCTTCAGATATAGCTACCTTACTCAAATAATAAAATACTGTGTTTATATTGTTATTGTTAGCCACGTGATAATATAAAACAGGATTGCTTTACACTTACCGTTTTATTTGCATGACAAATATGTAGGTTAAGCATAAGCTTTGAATAATTCTATGTGAATCACATTCGAATCTTTGGATTTGAATCCCCAAAGTTTATATTTATTTAGTGGGGGAAAAAGAAACACATGTTCATTAGACGCTGGATTCGAACCGAGTTAATGATCGACTGCCTCAAAACATGGCGATGGAGAGAAGCACTTGACTAGCTTGTTCCAACAAGGTGCACTATTTGCACTTCGCCTAAAAAGACACTCCGAAATTGGCATTCTAAACAGTTAAACTATATAGTATAAGATAATACACACTGATGCCTAAAGAATGCCGTTTTCACACAGTTTACAGGTAGCTTACGTGCTCAATTTACTGTATCATTTCAGTATGCTCACCATGTTACATAACTGCCCCCTGCTGGCAATTTATTTCTTGTGTTAGACCATGTTGTGCTTTGACGCACTTTACTGCGGAAATGTGCGATTGCTTTTTAAATCAACTGTGCTTTTTCAGTAGCCATATCTTTACCAAAGAGCTGATTCTCACAATCTAATGCACATTTAATGGCTAGGCTATTCAATTATTTATCTGTTTATTATTTATATAAACACATATATGCATATACTAGGCCTATTACTTTATTATAATAATAATAATAATAATAATAATAATAATAATAATAATAAATTGAAACAAACTGAAAATGAAAATCTAAAATTTATGTAGGCTATTCAAATAATTCACTTTCTTGTCGGCTTAGTCCCTTTATTAATCCGGGGTCGCCACAGCGGAATGAACCGCCAACTTATCCAGCAAGTTTTTTATGCAGCGGATGCCCTTCAAGCCGCAACTCATCTTTGGGAAACATCCACACACACATTCACACACTACGGACAATTTAGCCTACCCAATTCACCTGTACCTTTATATGAGGGGATATTTGGTGGTAATACTGTATAAATCACGCTATTGAATCATCCAAATATATCACAACAGAAATGTTGTCACCAAGACAACCCTATACTTACTATATTGAATGTATAGGATTGAAATTACTTCGCAAACATTTAACGAAAAATAAAAAAATAACTCTCTGAATAAAATCAGCACATATTACATGCCCTGTTGTCACTGTCTTACTGCATCAGCTGCTTCACTGCCTTTCATAAGTCCTCTCCTGTGGCCTGATGGGCTAGTGTGTGGTCGTGAGAACATCACTGAAAGTTGCAGGTCATCTGGGAACTTTCGGTCACTTGTTTCACGAATACTATGAATTCTGATATCATTCTCAGCTCACGTACTGTTTTTCACTTAATTCATGAATGCAAGTAGGAATATTCAGACGCAGGAAGGTCGTTTAGACACCTCCGTCTGTAAACATTCCATTTAGCAGCAAGCTCTTTTTGTACACTTTCATAATGCGGACACAAAATTGCTTGTGTGCTCACAATATTTGTTTTTTTAAATGGGTTTCAGCCTCCAAACAAACAGCATCTGCATATCGATGAAGTTAGTGCTACAGACGGTTATCAGGGTAGTTTTTGCAGAGGGTGCAGATTAGGTCCAGGACACACTTAGCCGATGGTTGGCCATTGGGCTTCACCTGTCCAGCTAGTTTATTTGGTGTGTTCCACACTTTGCCTCTTATCAGGTCAACAGTGGAGCTCATTGGCCGGATTCGATGTGTAGAATTGGCATCAGGCCGAAGAGAGCACTCTGACTGGTTGTTCAGCAACAAATCAGAGCATAAGCAAGTAAACAATTCAAGCCAAGTAGGGTCACAAAGAGGCCAGCAGTAATTTAGCAACTTTTCTTAAAAAGCACCAATGATGAAAATCAACTGTTGGAAGCTGTTTTACAGAACTGTCTGTAGGTATGGTATGTCCACTTTCATTTTGGAGTCATATAAACCTAACATGTCTCTTTTTAAAAAATTCCTGATGTTAAAATAGGACACAAATCCAAGTAATTTTGAGGCCCACCGCAACATGGTTTCCACACCCACCGAATTGATTCTATAGTCAAATTGAATGTTTCTATAATAACATGTATACACATCTACAGAACATGACTTTTGCAAATAAACTGGAATTAATATGTTACAACTCTCTGTGATTTTTATAAGTTTTATAAGTTTAAAACGCTTTTAAAACAGAGCATGTTAGTAACAAAGACAGTAAAATCGATATGTAATTCTTAACCGCTATAATCACCACAGCTGCATGTTGTAAATAAACGCTAATATGTGTATGTGTGTGTGTGTGTGCACTGCAAACAGCATTTGTGTGTGACTCATTTCAGAAAGGCTTGAATAAACTCCATCACAAATACATCAAATAAATTTAATTGGTATTTTTGACTAATGAGCTGTAATTTAGCTTCAGCCAAGTCTGTCTGTCACTGTGCTGTTTATCTGACGTAACACACAAGCAGACACGCATATGGGGGTGGGGAGAAGCAGCTCGTTTGGATTTAAAACCACAGGCTACAAAAACAGCTACAGAGTATTCAGACACCAAAATGGGCAGAATCTTAGGCTATAATAAATGATCTGATGCGTACTTTGAGCTGAAACTTTACAGACACATTCCGGTAGACACCAATTGCTTATCTTACATCTTGTAAAAAGGGTAAAACAGGTGCCCTTTAAATATTTGCAAACGATGTGGATAATTAAATTATGAGACATTTTTGGACGAGCTAATCCCTTTTTGGTGAGGGACAATTACTGTGACAATAATACTAAAAGCTACTTTGTATACGCTTTGTCTGTGTGTCTGAATTTCGATTTCCCTTTGCAGAATGAGAAAACAGACTACTGCCCTCCGCGGAGCAGAAAGACAGTTTTTTAGAGCCGCTCTCGTTTCAGTCAGCTTTTATCCATTTGGTGTGTTCATGCACAGCTTTTTGGTCTATACGTGAGCTAGTCAACAACACAGTTGGGTATCATTAGTGCTAGTTGTTTGGAGTCAGCTTGGTATGACCCAGCCCTTAAAGGTAAAAGTGTTGTAAACAATGTTAATTTTCCTGAAAAGACTGACTGATGTTTTACTTCATAAGATGGCAATGTACTTTATAATAAAAAGCCTGGGTATAATTTTTGTTCAATTGAATTTTATTAATCACCAAGAATAGTTTTAACTAAACTTTTTTTTAATCCTGTACCAAAGAAACAAATAAACAAATAAATAAATAAAAATTATTAAAAAGTCAGCAATACCCTAGATCAGGGGTGTCAAACTTCCTGGAGGGCCGCATCCTTGTACAGTTTAGTTCCAACCCTGCTTCAATATACTTACCTGGAGGTTTAAAACAACAAGCCTGAAGAACTCTTAGTTTGATCAGGTGTGTTTAATTAGGGTTAAAGCTAAACTGTGCAGAGCTGTGGCCCTCCCGGAGTTTGACGCCTCTGCCTTAGATGGCCTGAGGATTTTTGACTGATCTCTTTAAAAATTGAATTAAACTCATCTTTATTTCTATAGAGCTTTTTACTAAGTAGATTATTTTAAAGCAGCTTAACATTAATGAAGTTGTGGTCAATTAAAACCACTTTGTTTAAGTTATCACAGTTCAGTGTAGTTTTCAGTTCAGTTTACTTTTACTGCACAAAATGGCTTACCTCATCAGACTCCGACAGAAACTCCTGCATGATGTCGCTCTCCCCGATTACCCGAACAGAGCATACTGGTGAAATGAAGATGTTGGAAACATTCGTTAACAATTATATTCCACACTTTCATCTTAAAACCCCTTTCTGTGCCATCTTCTCCTACCTTTCTCCAAGTACTCCTCCAGGCCTCGCCTGCGAGCGTCTAGCTGTTGCTCAGACAAGGAGAAAGGCCATTTCCCTGGCAGCTTGGGAAATGCAAAGTTGGCAAATTCTCTCTTTAGATTCTGATGCAAGATGGCAAACTCCCGATAGCGCTTTGAGCATAACTGCCTGCCTGCCATGTACACGTTGTAGACCTGACACACACAATGAAGGAAAATAATTCTGAAATTATCAGGGATAACATCAGACTTAATTGTGGCATAAAAAAGGCACAGCACTCACAACAAACTTCTCCCCACTCTGCTCCACGTGTTTGTAAGTGGGCACAGAGATGGGCACGGCCTGCTTGTCACTGTAGTCATAGCAGGACTGTGAGGAGCCGTCGTCTCCAGGATCAAGACTGTCTGTTTCTGGCTGCGGAACCGACAGGACGGCCAGGACCAACTCCTTCTCTCCTGCTCGAATTAGATCCACAACCTGCTTATGAGTGGCCCCTTCCACATTCACCCCGTTTCTGTGGACCAAAAGAAGGATCTGGTTACAGAATTAAGCTTATGCTCTTAGCCAACACCTTCTATGAATGTGATATCAAATGGTTAATGCTAGAAATCCTGGCTTTCTGGGAGCTTTTAGAGAGTTAAGTTCAGATCAGATGTCTCCTAAATCTTAACTACTACTAGGGTGAGGTTCCTAGGTCTCCTTTTTCCTGGTCTAATCTTTTCAGGGCTCAATAATAAATATGGCAAGCTGGGCTTCTGCCAGCATGAGAGTTTCAGGAGAGTTGAAATAACTGCTACCCACTCTTTTAGTCCTGTGCTGTGATTCCACAGAAATTTTTGTTTTATAACATTTTTTTAAAGAAAACTTAGAAATGTAACCTTGAAAGCAGGACTAAGAGTTATAAATTACTAGACAAATTTGTATCAAACGCCCTTTTCATAAAAAAATTAAAAATTAATTAATAAGGAGTTAGCTATAATAATATATGGATAATTAGCTATAATTTCCAACTTGTTTTCTTTTTTTCTAAAAAATGACAGATTATAACTAATATAAACAAATGAAAAAAAGAACGCATTTAGAAAAAAAACGCTGATGCACTTGCATTGTTTACAAAATTAAAATTTACAGAAAAAATTAAGCAGCACATCCATTGTCCAACATTGATGAAAAAGTTTAATTCTTGAGTGCCAAAACTATGTTACATTATTTGTAATAATGAAAAGTAAAGGGTGCTAAAAATTCAGCTTTGCCATCACATGATCATGAAAAAAAATTAATAAATAAAATTAATAAATAATAATATTAATAATAATAATCGTCATCTTAAATATTATATCATGTTTTAATTTTAAATTAAAGTGCTTGTTTTAAAAAAAATAACTGATTTTATTCCACACAAACTAAAATAATTCATACTTTCTCCTGAAGAAAACTTTTTTTAGGAAATATTATATGAACACTAAAATTTATTTTCTTTTGTCTGTCTAAAACATTTATAGTAGGTCAAAATTATTATTAGCCATCTTGTGAAATTTCTATTCTTTTTCAAATATTTCCCAAGTAATGTTCCTTATTTGACAGACCAGTATTCCTTTAAATCCTTTTTTTCCAGGTTATCAGGGCAGATGACTTTGATTAAGACCTTCTCAGTCATCTCATGAGAACATCTTAATTAATTAATTTAAATATATTCATTTATTTATTCATTTTCTTTTCTGCTTAGTCCCTTTATTAATCTGGGGTCACACCACAGCGGAAAGAACCGCAAACTAATCCAGTATATGTTTTATGCAGCAGATGCCCATCACTGGGATACATCCACACACACATACATATGGGCAATTTAGTTTACCTAATTCACCTATATCGTATGTCTTTGGACTAGAGGGGAAAATCAGAGCACCTGGAGGAAACCCATGCAAACATAGGGAGAACATACAAACTCCACAAGGATATGCCAACTGACCCAGCCGAGGCTCGAACCAGCAACCTCCTTGCTTTGAGGCGATCGTGCTACCCACTGCAACTTAATATTTTTAAAGAGACCAGTCAGAAATCTGATTCTCATCCCAGCCTTGTTCTCTTTAAAAATTAAATTTGACTCATCTTTATTTCTATAGAGCTTTTTACAATGTAGATTGTGTCAAAGCAGCTTAACAGAAAAACTGAATGAATGAATGAATATATATTACACATATTCATCTTCTTTTTTATTATTTACTTCTGCTTAAAATCAGGTTTCATTACTGCCAAAGTTCTCTGAGAAGGACTTAATCAAAAGTCTTCTACCCTGATGACCTAAGAAGTACCTCAAAAGCAAACATGCTGTCCAAAAAAAGTTTCCAGCAAATACAATGTAAGATCAATGGTACAAACAAAGTGTTCAAGAATTACTCAACCGCAATCATCAGTGCATTAACATGCAATCTTCTGTTTCTCACAGACACTCAAAGATTTTTTCGATCAGCCACTCTCAGAAAGGCTGAACCAACCGCATCCTCACTCTTTCCCTTTACTGTGAATAAAAGAGCAAGTGAACCATTTTATTTGTTGCCCATGGAGGCATTTCAACTATGTCTCTAACCCAGCCTACGTTCTTCTTCTCTTTGACAGTTCATGAAATACAGGAGAGCAGGATAAACTGCTCCCAAACTGCCTCAGTCCAAAAGCACTTCCACATCTGAAAGCTGAACAATATATCATTTCAGCATCAATATGGCAATGTGCAAATCTGCAAGTCACATGGCAAGTGAATTTGAATCATTTGGACACAAAAAATTTTAAAATTGGCACTATTCAAGGTGATTTAATTATTTACACGAAGAACACAACACCATGTTATTTTATCTTTAATTTAATGAAATCCTGTATCATAATACTGTTAGACTCCACCAAAAACCATAATGCCCTGATTATTTCATTTTTATCTTTGTTCTAATCCTTTTTATCTTATTGTTTCTTTTATGCTTGGTTATGTAAAACACTATATATATATATATATATATATATATATATATATATATATATATATATATATATATATATATATGTAAATGTAAATGTATATATATATATATATATATATTATATATATATATATATATTATATATATATATATATATATATATATATATATATATATATATATATATATATATATATATATATATATTTATTATATATATATATATATATATAATATATATATATATATATATATATATATATATATATATATATATATATTTTTTTTTTTTTTTTTTTTTTTTACATTTTATGCAGGTGCACTTCCCTACAAAATCATCCCAAACAATGTAAAATTCTAAATTATTTCCACAGAGTCATCTTGTGCAATTATATTCATATTGCAATATATAATCGCAGAAAACCAAAATATTGCAATGTCAGATTTATCCAATATTGTGTAGCCCTATTTGACATAACATTCAAGTTTAAACGTGCATGTTTATAACATAAACACAGTAATATTCCAGCATCAATATCAGTGCACATTTGCTTTAGTCACATCACAGGATGTCCAATGTTGAGTGCTATTAAGGTTTAGCAGGAACCACAGTTCAGAACACATTAGATTTGTGGAGTATTGCAGAGATCAACCATAATAGAGTAAAAGCTTATTGTCTGCGTGTCTTTTCATAGCCTGTGGCCGTGTGAGCATTTAAAGAAAGTATTAAAAGTATTTATCTAATAAAGGCTATTATAAAGTGCTATTTTACATTGAATTATTCAATTTCTGTACCTGAATACTGTTTAACTTCCCAGAAAACCATAAAGCACTGTTTATTTCACCGCACTACTCCATTTACCCGTGCTTGCAATTTCTTTATTAAATTTTGTGTATGGTTCACTCCCTTACAGAAGCACCCCGATCAACCTAACTGAATGAGTTCTTTCCAAATAGAGCTATTTCAGTCATCTGGCGAAAATGTGCTTTGTTATTCACAGATGATGCTGTTCTGTTGGCCTCATCGGACATGAACTTTCAACATGCACTAGGGCGGGTTGTTGCCGAGTGTTAGAATGAGGCTGAGATGAGAATCAGCATCTCCAAGTTCTAGACTATGGTGCTTCACCGGAAAAAGGTGGCTTGCTATCTCCAGGTTGAAGGAAAGTCCTTGCCCCAGTTGGATCTTGTGGTTTTGTTCAGAAGTGAGGGAAGGATAGAATTTGAGTAATGTGTGGATACGGGCCGTTGTGGTAAAGAAGGAGCTGAGCCGAATGGCAAATCTCTCAATTTACTGATCTATCTAGGTTCCTACTCTCACCTATGGTCATGAGCTTTGGGTCATGGCTGAAAGCACAAGATCTTCGATACAAGCCACCAAAATGTGCATTAGTGAAACAGTGACAGTTAGTGTGGGAAAACATAGCTGCTCAAGTTAATGTGTAATTTTACATATAAAGTATTTAAATGTTTAAGTATAATAAAATAAGTAATGTAATGTGTGACGTTTATAAAATTTTTACAAGAAAAAGTGGGGAATTGGCAGTAATTTTTAAGCTTTTTCAGATGTAATTGTATTAAATAACATAAAATACGCTACCAAATATCAACAGTAAAAACAGAATTTGCTGCGGTAAAGAAAGCTGCATGAATCTTTTCTTTATTTAATAAACGTACAATGCTGACACACAATGAACACGTGATGGCATTAAACGTACAATGCTGACACACATTGAACACGTGATGGCATTTAAAGACGCAGAGAACAGATGCTCTTGACACGCTCCAGACGCTCTGGAGGTCATTAATAATATAATAACATTAATCCTAAAATGGTAAAGGCGTTTTAGAATGACCAAAACAACATTTCAGATGTTTTACGGTGCGCTCAGCCAGCTGGTTTGTCCATTCACACACATTTTCATCATCATATGATCACTTATAACAAACCTTTTTTAATGTGCATATGGAATTTGCTCAGTAAGAGTTTGCATTGCAGTTTATACGCATCTTATCGTATCGCATAAAAGTTTATCCTACTTAGTTATGTGCATGTTTTTTATGCCTATTTTTAAAAGTTATGTCCATCATGACGTTTTTATAATTTTTTTTATGCGCATATCCAAAATGAGCATTTTAAATTGGTGGGTGGAAATGTAAGGCTAAGACGAGAAATACCGTTTCGTCTTTAAAAAAAATCGGAGGAGACCAATAGAAACTCAGAGAATAAAACCTGCTCCTGAACAGGTTAGGTTCACAGAGTAAGTTACCACGGTAACTGACTTAGAGTTAAAGTTAACTATTTCAGAAACAAGCTTGACTTACCCTGCCTTCTCGGGTTTGACAACCCTGCTATTTTGAAACTGAAAACCCAGAGTTTCTCTCATTTCAGGGTTAAAATACTCTGAGGGTGCTTTCACACTTGCACTTTTGGTCCGCACCCGGATTCGTTTGACGTCATAGTACGATATGTTTATCTAGTGTGAACGTGTCTTCTGAACTCGGGTGCGCACCCGTGAACCTTACCGAGTCCGCCTGAAAGAGTTGGTCTGGGGTACTGTTCATGCGAACTCTGGTACGGTTCAACTGTACAATATACAATATTGCCAACTGTACAATAAACTATCATTTACATAACATTCGTTCGTGTTTGTGTGTGTGTGTGTCACGTATCGTACCTTGGTGACACGCGCGGGACTGAGCCAGGGCAAACACAGTGATACACAGTGATGTCTGCTTGTCTCCCCCAAAAACAGCTTCTGCAGACATTGTGTGATGTTCTGAATGTTTATAATATGTATGCGGCAGATGGATGGGAGTCGCTTTCTGTATGTCCGAAACCAAAAGCTTCAATTAAAGCAGAATGACCGCGATGTGCAGAAGTCTTTCCATTTCGGCGCTTCCTTTTAAGACGCCACCAAGCAACGGCCGTAAACAAAACAGCAGCTCGATGACGCAATCGTACCGGGGTTCAGAAGGAAAAAAAGACAGCGTGAACTCAAACCAACCCAGGAGGTGGCAAGGGGAGACAATCGAACTTGGGTACGGTCCAGGCAAATGAACTAAGTGTGAAAGCACCCTGAGTTTTCAACTAACCTCCTTTCTGAAACAGGCCCCAGATGTAAGCTTTTATTTTGTGTTTACCTTATGATTAAAGTTGTTGCACGTTTGCTGGTTCCCACCTCTGAATGAGCGAGTTTTAGCTACTGGTAGAACATTCAGAAAAACATAATACCCACGAAGAAACTATACACAGAAACATAAAAACCTAGTTACAGCTTGCGTTTCGGAAGTGTTATTGCACAGCAATAAACACAGCAAGCAAAAGTATAAATGCACAGCACCCACAAGGCAGGCGCCGTGGATCATGCTGATCACTCAATGCAGAAGTAGAAATCAGTCCTTAGATTCATTCAGTTACTGTATATACAGCGCTAAAGGGATGACATCCAAACCCAGAAACAAAGCCACAGTCACACTTTTTTTGTTCCATTGACTTCCATTCATACAAATGTAAATGCATCAGAGCAGAAATGCAAGCCTGTGCAAAGAAATTTAAAAATTTAACTAGGGCTGGGTGATTATTTGAAAAGTAATGTAGTTTGATATTCAGAATCTATAATCGATAAAATTTTTTAGGTAATTTTTTTCAATTACTTTTGCTAGTAGTGTTGGGCCGATAGACATTGCCATCGTCCATCGTTGATGTCCGACAGACACCACGATGCTGAGCCGGCATCGCGATCCTCTGCTCCACCCCCGTTGCAGATCCACTCGCGAAAAATACACACTCAGGCCCTGTTTACACTAATAGGTCTTAGTTTTTAAACGGCATTAGAACAAAAACGATCCACATCCACCCTGGCATTTAGCATTTCTGAGTAGCCCTCCTTCCACACTACCGCTCAAAATGCACATCAAGCAACCACACACACAAGCACAGACAAAGACACAGACGCACACACACTGTCATGCGCTCGAGACAGCGGGTCCAGGCAGTCAGCGGGTCAGTAGACTGCTTCAATCTTTCACTTTTACACTTGTACTTAGTAATTTTAGCGAACACCTCAGATACTGTTGGTTGGTTCCTGTTGGTTGTGCACCTTTTTTACCAACTAAGTTTGTTGACGCCATTATAACGACTCAGATCACACTGCCTATTCACGAGTCCCGCGGAAAAAGTGATTGACGGGTGGTAATTATGTGTGCAACTTATCTTTATTCATTTACTGTATGATTTGTTTATGGGTCAAACAAAGACTATGCAGGTCAGGTAGTTAAAACAGTAGGCTATAAGTAATAAATTTGTTATGAATTAATTAATTATTCATAATTATTTACCGCCGCCTATGACGACAATGCCATTGTCCATCACGATGTTTCATATTAGACACCGTACAATGCCAAATTGGTCGTCATCGTCTAATCCCATTTCCTAGTTCTTTTTTGACTGTTTTTTAGGCAATGTGTGTTTTAATTACAGTTGTTCAATGTTGATGTTCAATAAATAATTACAGATAGTAGATAGTGTGTGTTCCCTCAAATTATTTTAAAATCAAGTAATCTACTTTATATTTAAAAATCTCTCACTTGTAATTCATTCATTCATTCATATTCTTTTCGGCTTAGTATCTTTATTAATCTGGGGTCACCACAGCAGAATGAACAGCTAACTTATCCAACACGTTTTACGCAGCAGATGCCCTTCCAGCCGCAACCCATCTATGGGAAACAACCATACACACTCATTCACACACATACACTATGGACAATTTAGCCTATCCAATTCACCTGTATCGCATGTCTTTGGACTTTAGGGGAAAACCACTGTGGGGCTCGAACCAGCGACCTTCTTGCTGTGAGGCGACAGCACTACTGTGCCACTGCGTCGCCCTCTCACTTGTAATATGTTAGCATATTTACTGTACGAAACTTGTCAGTGAACTGTGAAGACAAAAACATAAAATAAATAAATAAAATAATCGTTCATTAATCATAATTGAGTTAAAATGTCCAGTTGATCGAGATTTAGATTTTAGGCCAAATCGGCCAGCCCTAATTTCAACATTGGTGAACTCTGACCTGCGAATTTACATCATGTGATCAATAAGTGAGACCAATAGAAGATCAAAATGTAACCTCCTCTCTAAAAAAATTTAAAACATGGAGGCATTACTCATCACATGCTTGTGTTTCATATAAATAAAGTCTGAGGTAAACATAACATGATGTGATGCTTTAACATTTTGCTCTACAATGCAAAGTGCACTCACACCTTAACTTTTCTTACAGAGTGACTTAGAAGAACAACAAAAAATAACTACTAAAGAGGATTAAAATAACAAAAAAAAAAAAAAGTTGAATCAAAGTTTAAACTTAAGAAGTTGACAAAGTATATTATTATTAGTCATAATAATTAAAATGTTCATGAAAATACTATTTGGCCCTGCCTTTGATTAATTATGTGTATTTTAACCATTAAAAAGTAAGTCTAGAAAGTGTGAAAAACTTTAAATGAAAGAAATACACACTGTTCTGCTGATATTAAATGTAAAAAGTTCTTGTTTCTGTGGGTGCTTTGCAAAACCTTTTCAGAATGTTTTGTTTCAAATGTGCATGGAGACTTTTTTTGTTTAGGTATGATATTAAAACATTCATAAACAGAAGACAGAAAGAGTTAATGAGCAGTGCTTTGCCCCCGTCTCTGTCCTGAGTTTACACTGACTGATGCTGATGCTGAGCTCTGTCGCCTTTAACGCCACAGAAACCACTTGTCACCATGGCAACCAATGCCAGCATCAATGAGGTGCCTTGTGAATATTAACATGCATCCGGAACCATTCCAGTGCAGAATGGAGACGCAACAGCATCCACAAACAATAAATCACAACCAAACAGAACAACTCAGACGCTCCACCTAATAGACATGGTCTAATGTAGTCCGCAGACAACAAGACTGCAGTTACATAATCGTGCTGCAAATGTTTGAGTTCACCACGGTCATAAGCATGTGCCAGTCACTGAAAATGAGTGTGTGAATAAAAGCCTCCTCTTGTCTAATTGTCCAGTGTGGTTTATTTCTTGCGGATTTTGACCCAGTATCGCTCCAAACGCTACACAGTCAGCTACAGCGAGATGAGAAGGAATGAGAGAGCTTGTCTGTTCACGGTGCTGTATGTGACCTGAATCTACAATGAAGACAAACGCGTCCAAACACAAACCTCCTTTATCTGGTGGAAATGAAGCAGCCATTCACGCAGAGACATACACACGATGCATATGACAGGCAGAGACACAGTGCGCAAAGGGAGAGTTCAGGCTCAAACCAAAAGTGTGTCATCATTTACTCGCCCTCATGTTGTTTCAAACCCACATGATTTACTTTCCTTCGAGAAACATGATAATAAAAGACGTGAGAGACAACATTTACTTTCAGTGCATCTTTTCCATTCAATTAAAAGGAAATAAGTCTTGTACGTGATGTAAACGTTGGAGGACTGCATTGAAAACAAACAAAGCCAATTCTGTCTGGAAGCAGGTGACTATGACAATATTTGGCTAAATGTAAAGCATACAGCATGGTACATTTGAAAGGTGTAGAGCCTGGACGTTTTCATGGAGGGTCAAACACATTTGTATGCCTCATAAAAACACTGTATTTTGTACACACTGCATGTTTAAAGACCGAGGAGATGAAATATAGTGCTGCAGTGACATGGCTGGCTAACTTTCAGCCGCTCACTCCAATTTACATCAACCCACTTATTAGCCACGTTAGCAGTTGTACTGGATTACAGCGATATTTCTCTTTCCCGAAGCGTTGCAGTGTCTCAGAAACAATGTTGGCTTTCACTTAAGGTGTTCGGGAACACATTTGGCCCCTGTCTGTCTAACACGGGATGGTGGTGGATGTGGACAGCGCGTCTCCACAGATTATTTACGTTACATATAAACTTACACTTCAAGAATACGATCGCCCTTTGAGATCCCGGCTCGGTCTGCTGCGCCGCCAGGTAACACGGCGCTAACGTGCTGCAACGGGGCGTAAAGTTCGCCGTTGATGCTCCTCAGTTGCCCTCCTTCACTGACTTGCCCGCGGACGTTGAATCCGTAGCCCGAGTCCGACTTAACGATGCGGACCAGCCGCGGCCCGGAGGTGACCGTCGTCGCGACGAGGCCCCCGGCGCAAGTCCCCGCGCTCATGCCAGATCCGTTGCGAGCCGCTGAATGAATAGCGGAAGGGGCAGCGGAGCGAGTGCCGTCTCCTTCGACAACATCTGCCATTTTTATTTGAAGAAATCCTGCCTCCACAACGGGCACGGGTGCCGAAGTGCTACATGAGCTTATTGGCTGGCGGAGTGCGTCAGACTCCAGACGGGAAAGACTGACGCCAAGCCGCCCCCATCACGAGACGCTGCTGCATTTGCGTGCCTTGAAAGTTACTTCTATCACGTAACAACAAACCAGTGCACCATGGGACATGTAGTGCGGAAGGCTATCTAAAACAGAACATAAAGCGAATCCAAAACGAAATAAGACGACAATAACTTTAGGTAGAAATCACTGTAACGTGTAAATCGTTGTTGTAGTTTACTTTAATGCAGATGTAGAGGAGTAAGTTGAATATTTTTCAAAATGACGTAAATAAATACAAAGGTGCTAACATTGTCTAAACACGCTCTGTTTAAAAGTTTAGGCTTTTATCACCATCCTAGTTGATTATAGTGAAGATTTTTTATTATCATTATTATATTTATATATAACTTAGCTTCAAGTGGAATATTTTTATATATATTTTTTAGTCTGCCTTTATATTGTTACAACAAAAAGAAAACCTCTGCAACTTTCTCAAACAAAAAATCTACAGAAGGCTTTCACAGCCCAGATAGCAAAATACACTCGGGCCAGTTCCGGCTAGATTGTCGCCTGCCGGAGACTTACCCCTCGGCCCAACTTCGGCTGCCGGACTCGGGCCGGATGCCTGTGGACTCACTGCCCGATTCCGGCCCGAATCAAGCGGGCCAGATGCGGCGGCCGTAAGCGAGCCGACGCTGCGCATCCGCGCCGGAATCGGCGCGAGGGTAATGAGCGCTGCGGCCCGGAGCTGGCGCGACTCCGTATTTATACACCTTATAAAACCTTTGGTATTACGTTGGTACTTGATATATGGTATTACAACCATTTGAATTTATATAACAGCAAACACAGGCTATAATGTAAACACAAAGTGTAAGCACTGCGTTTAACCTTTGAATAAAGTGCAAACTGCATACATATTCTGTAACGAAAATAATCAGACAAATGACAAAATAAATAAATGTTAAACGTTTATTGATAGCAAGAAAACAAATAGTACTAAAATTTTATAAATAATTTTGTAGTGCACAAGAATATCAATATAAAAACAACAATAAAACAACACAAAGACACACAGAAAGATTTAAACAAAAAATCTAAAAATTACACACAAACACAGATGTTTTTAAAACAACCCTGTTTTCCCAATAGACTTGAATTAAAAATTTGTAAAAAACAGCTAAATTTTATATAAACCTAAATATAGAAACCAATTTAAGATATAGCAAGAAACAACTTAAAAATACCAATGACAATCCGTAAAATATCCAAGTCAAACTTGTAAAAAGTACTGCAGAATTCTGAAGAAACATCGTGAAACATTTTTTTAATAAAACATTAAAATAATAATAAACAAACAAGTCAAACTTATTTTTAAATAAACTTGGACAAAATCAATTGCACAAACAGCAAGACATGAGTGAGATGATTATACATTTCATATATATACACGTCTTGTGCAATTTTATATTTATAATTTTATTTGTATTACGTTTATTAAAAATGTATCAAGATGTTTCTTCAGAATTTGGCGCACACACATACATACATACATACATACATACATACCATACATATATACACACACACACACATATATATATATATATACACATATACATATATATATATATATATATATATATATATATATATATATATATATATATATATATATATATATAATGCAAATGAAAGAAACAAATTGTTCAAGTATCAGGGAACATCTTAATACACTTAAAATGTTGTTTAAAAAATAAAACAAAATAGTGATGTAGACATTTGACACATTAGCTTTCTCTTCTTTCTTCCTCCATCCCTGTCAGGGGCAAGTTGTAGCTACCTTGTAATGCATTTTTCCACTTCCTTATCAGTGGCGTGGTATGGACATTTGTCCTCACTCCATCTGTGATTAAAAGATAAACAGATAATTAGTAGTGAGCAAGTACTAATGTAAAAAAAAGAAAAAAATAGGAAAAAAGTAGGCTACCTACGAAGCAAAAAAAAAAAAAAAAAAAAAACAATAAAAAAAACAAATAAACTTAAAACACTTTGAAATTAGCAAGAGCTTGAACTTACCAGTTTCTTCATTTGTTCAGGCTGCTCCTTTAGTTGATTTTCAAGCTTTTCCAACTCAAATTGGCCAAAGGAAGGTCAAATGTGTTTACATCTGGAATTTCATCACGTCTGTTTAATCAGATACATTTACAAAACAAAACATCACTTTAGTATAGTGCCAGGGCAAAACTCACAGGTTGTAATAGATCAATGACATAATGTTGACAGTATGTGTTTAAAATAATTGCAAACAAACCTGTTCTGTCTTTAGATGTATGACAGTCATCGTCCTCATCTGTCTACCAGTCAGAAATCACAGTTGCGTGTGGATGTTTGAGTCGAGCTTCCTCATATGCATCTATAATAAAACATCACATTGTTGTTAACCTCCCGTAAAGAAAAGTTCAAATCCTGAAATACTATCAAAGTTAATTAATGCATATAATACCTATAGTGTAAGTAATCAGTACACAGAAGGTTGCACAAGATTTATTCGGAGATTCATGCAGAGTGACAGCCTTATGAATCTGAGACATAGATTTGTAAGATGGTCAAGCACATGCATTATTCTGTACCCATGAAGATTAACCTACCATTGTGAAAAATGTTTGATGATGATAGCCAATAACAATAAACCATTTCAGCTGTTTGTGAAGCAATTAGTAATGTAATGTCTGAAAAGCTCAATCTATGTTGAAAATATATCAGCAGTTTACAGCTTATAATGGACTTTTAGCACACAACTATAACATGCCTATTCACATGTTCATAAGAGTGTGCCATTGACTTCTTTGGTCGTGATGTGCTGCAAAATGATCTCACTAACCTTTGTTAAACAAGAACAACAAGACTTAACCAACAAATATTGTTACTCATTCATTTAAATCAGAATTTATCACTGTCAATAACATAAAAAACATCAAAATCTGCTTTAAGACGTTCAGTTTTACATTAACTGACCATTACAGCTTGAACAAAAGATATAATTGATTCACATAGGCTAACACATATGAATTAAAGTGCATAGTAATATATTTCTCTTGGATAATTTAAAGAGAATAGTAAACAGTCGAGTTTTGATCATTTTCGTGACTAACTGCATAAACAAGATAAACAATAATATTTTATTAATCCAAAACGATTAGTTTTTATTTACACAATCACAGAATTAATACTGTTGGATAAGTATACGCCTGTAAAATGATTTTTTTCAACATCCACGGTACTTAATAATGTTAAATCAGGAAAAAAAACACGTTTTGCCAAGTTAGTTAATGGATTCGTCTACAGAAACTTTCTTTAACGCAAAGTTAGCATACACACAAATTCGTTTCATGTTTCTTTAAAATAATTAAAATAGTTTTGAGTTACTACACACGTTACAATCTAACATTGTGTAAAAGGAAAAGGAACTTTCAGACGTGTTTGTAACTGTTAGCGTTAGCATACATTAGCTCCAGTCGTGTTTCTTAAAGCAAGTTACATTTCGTATCAAACTGTTTTAAATTACTAAACACTGTTACAACCAAACACCGTGGAAATGTTTTAAGCTCTAAATTCGCTAATTATACAGAACACAAGCAGTAAAAAGCTTACCTTTCTGACCGGAATCCAAATGAAATTTTTGAAAAACCAAACTTTTTCTTCTTGTGATCTTCGTGCCATGGTGGTTGACAACCAGCTTTTTGGAGCATTACCGCCACCGTCTGGATTGGAGTTTGGATCAGGAATTTAGTAACGCATGTGTTTATTATGAAACCAACTTCTGCTTAAAAAAAAACAGTCAGCACAGGAGCGTGCTATCTCAAAAATACGCGAATTTTACAGTTTTTCTCTAGATGACATGTATAATCTATTTATAAATAATATTGTTTTGTTTGCGTCTAAACATTGCGACCATCCACACTAAATATTCTTTTTTTTTTTTTTGCTATCGTACCATGAATATTTTCTCAAATTATCATTAAACGTGGAGCTAACAGATTACTAGATAAAATAAGAACTTAATCGGTTGCCATCAGCCGAGTCCTTGCAAGAAGCGGCCAGGATATGGTTGACCGGAATCGGGCCAGTGCTTTACAGCCGCATCACAACCGCATGTGCGCGAGCGAGCTGCGGGCCGCACTCGGCCCGGATAACACTCGCCGATGCCGAGTCGGAGCCGGAGGCGCCGGGGGGCAGCCGAGCTCGGGCCGATTACTGCCTGCTATCTGGGAGAATTTTCTTATTTAGATCCAACAAATGTAAACCAAACCAACAGTAATAAACAAATAAGAAGTGGGGAAAAAATGAATTGGCAACCTGAACACAAATCGGCATGCAAAAGTGATGGAAACTACTCTAAGATTTTGAATGATGCCTATGTAATCAACAAAATAATAATAATTTTTTAATGGATCAATATGTTTTTGTGAATCAGAGTTTATTTTTAAAAAAAGACTGTTGTCTTTTCAAGAACTGCTACTCTTTCAGATTCTCTTAAAGTTACAAAAAACGGCAATGTGAGGATGTTGTTTGAAAACATTCCCAGATTGTTCTTATTTTGGTTATTTAAAAAAATAAAAATAATCAAATGGTGGATTCTATCTGAAACGTACAACATGTCTCTGAAATAAAAAGATAAATACAGTAAATAAAAAGTATTTCATTCTAACAATTTCTAAAATGTACTGATGGTTGATTTCTGTGAGTTGCTCTGTAAAGGAAAATGTCATTCATTTGGTTCTCAGATTTTTTTTCTTCTTCATTAAAAACACATTACAAATGTACAAACCCTGTTATTGTTTTTGTCCTCAGCCCAATTGAGCCTACAGCTTAAATGGTTTTGTTTTAATAACAGTTTTTGTATCATTCACATCAATTTATTAGAAACATAAAATGAACTATAAAATCTACAAATATATATATATATATATATATATATATATATATATATATATATATATATATATATATATATATATATATACTACAAATACTTTTACAATTGTCCCCATGTTTCTGTCAGTCCTGTCATATTTGTATTAAATTTAACATAAAATGCGTGCAATACACCTTTAAGACTATGACTCGGAAATGACATCATTTGATTGTGGAGAAGCTGACAGTGATCAAGTATGCATTCTATCATTGAATTGTATGATTTCATGTTTGTTTTTTATGATTTCTCGAGGAAGACAAGCTTAAAGGTCAGGCCCTGTCACATTTTAATAAGTGAAAATGTAAGTTTCTGGCAGAATGTCCCAAATGAAAACCAAATGGCCATATTAAGATTGTTTGGGAAACATTATATGCTTGAATGCAACATTGCAGTTATACTCTCAGTAAGTCAAGAAATTACTAAAAGGAACTAATATTAATCTATGTGGGAATGGTTTGCATGCAGGTATTTGTTGTATATGTTAATTTGTATATTTTTATATTTGTATAAACTTATTTGTATATGTTTTTAGATTCTTTTAATCAGAAGCAATTTCTTCGACATGTTGAGTAATTAGTACTATGTTGCCGTCACTGTGTAATATTTTATTAGATTTTTTTTGTCTCATAAATAATGTACTGATTTTACTCTATTAGCAAAAACTAGTTTGGGGGGCTGCTATTTAATATACTAACCTTTTTATAGTTTATTTATCAGTATTAATAAAATTCTTTAAATTGATATAGGAATTTGATCATATCTTAATACCCATATAAAAATCCAAATGGTCCAATGGTCAAATCAGTTGAGAACCAGTAGATTAAATGGTGTATAATGTAAATGAGGACCAAAATGTACACCTAATTATTGTGTCTTTGGGAGGTGATCTTCACTGACTGGTGGCTTCTCCTCTGCCTTATAGAATTTGAATTCTTGTTTTCATTTTCACCCAATGAACAGCTGACCTGTCATTAGTTGTTTGTTTATAGGTGTTTGTAAGGCTTATGAAATATATTAAGTGTTTAAAGCTGTTTTAAAAATGTATTGCAAAATCTTCTATAATGACTGAGAGAAACATGGAAAATGTTACCCTCCTTACAAAGTTTAACTAGTTTTTAGGCAACTGTGCAAACTAAGAATGTTTTTTAAAACTGAGTTGGGATTCTGTTTAGTTTAAACAAGTGCACAAATACATTGAGTGACATGTATATCAAATGGATAAAACATATGAATGTTCTAAATTGATTAAATTCATTCACTGTTACATATTTCAATGAGATAAAGTTTAGTCTTTATGACTAAAGTATCAGTTTAACAATAAAGGCGACCACAAGATGGAGACATTTACTTGGATTGTCAGAATACCTAAGATTGCGAGCATGTCTGGGACTGTGTCTCCGTGTGCATATGCAAGTCTGCGTCCAGATACTATTGTTTTATCATGTTGATTAAAAATACATTTTTTGTCCGATATTCAGACAAAAATTTATGAATATTTCTTATATAAACACAAAAGTGTTTCTATAGCATTTTTATCATGACAATAACATAAGACAAGCTTCTTCAAGAGTTGATTGTGTAAAGAATTAACAGTTGGAATAATGCACTTATTAACATTAGGCAGAATAAATAGCAAAAATCAGTCCAAGGCACTTGAAAGATGTGGAAAAAATATATTAAAAAGGCATTAGGCATGAGTCTTAGCTTAACACTTAAGCTGCATTTGAAATGCTGGTTAAAATACATCAAATACAGGTGTGTGTGTGTGTGTGTGTGAGAGAGAGAGAGAGCATTGAGTGGGGGTTTCTAATTTAAATTTCTAATGTCATTTTTTTCTATCTTGATATTGTGTCAATGTTATAGTGTGTTACAGTATGTGATCTGTATTGTATTCTGCTGCACATGGGCTGAGCTTTAGGAAAGCTGAATGTTTCATATGTCTGACTTCTCATAACGGCTCATATAACGAATATTTATTTCTCTTGCTAACAGCTGTGAGGCTGCTTAAGGCTTGGTGTGATATATATATATATATATATATATATATATATATATATATATATATATATATATATATATATATATATATATATATATATATTAATCAGTGCACATTAAATTTTAATTCACAATTTATTATGTGTACCTTTATTCTTTTTTCAGTACAATAATATTACAGACACAACCATAAGAACACACTTATTTTCCTTTTTGGAAAAACTCATTGCAAAGCATTGTGATACAGGCGATCAATGTGATGTACTCCTGAAAGTCCACCGAGCCATCAGCATTTGCATCCAGATCCTTGAATATGTTGTCCAAAGATGCCTTGTCTGTAGTTTTCTTTATCAAACACAACACAAAAAAAGTGTAGTTAGTACAATGATGTGCTAAAATATTAGTTTTAGTTCACAGTTTATTTATTATCAGATTTAGTTAATAAAAGAACATTAAATTAAGAATTTTAAATAAAATGTCAATGGCATAAAAAATTTTTTTCAGCTGGTCAGTCTATGACAAAAAATTGTGCAGTCTCTCACCCCAAAGACATCGCTCATCTCTGCAGTGAGCAGCTCCTTAAGCTCACCCTTAGAAAGGGTCAACTTGTCACCCTCCTTTCCTGAGTATTTGTGGAAGGTTGCAATGAGCATAGCCATTGCTTTCTGGGTATCTGCAAAATGAGTGTGAAACTAATTGAGTATGTTATAATGAATAATAATCAAACAATTTGGTCACATTTTAAAGAGGACCTATATGCAAAAATCTTAATGACAGTTGTGTGGCAACAGTGTGTGAATAGCCAGCCTTTAATAATATATATATATATATTTGACCTATGTCCTGCTATGTCATCATAAATAGTTAAAATATCCCATCGAAAAAGGTTGTAAGACCAAGCAGAACCCTCTGTTGGCTGTGGCTTCAGTGTGACTTCGGCTAATCAGTTGTGACCAATGCTAATATCCAGCTGTGTAAGAAAACATACAATCTATAGAGAAAAACAGTTTACTTCTATTCTAAATCTTGGACTTTACTCTTTACTCTTAAAAAATAAAAATGATCAATAAAAAGGGGTGAAGCACCAAAAGTGGCCTATTTTAAAATTAATTTGAACACTAATTTGGCTATTGTTGTTACCCATTATTTATGTATGTAATATGTATGTATTATGTAGGGCTTGACATTAACTTTTTTGATCACCAGCCACTGTTGCTAGTAGATTTCCAACATTACTAGCCACTCACCATTTTCACTAGCCACACTTTTCTTGTTGGGAAAATATATTTTATATGCATAAATTTTACTTTGACATGCTAAAATGACTTTGATTTGTTGTGTTATGTGTTATGTGTCCACATGCCGCCTCTTTCATTTAACTTCTTGAGAATATTGTATGTATTAGCTTGCTCAGTGTGCATGAGCAAATAGGTTGTCGCAATGCAATCAGTTTATATTTCACAACTTTTCAAGGCTCTAAATTAAGAATTTACCAAACTTATCTCTGACCACACCAAATAAGTATTTCTTAGCCACTATTTTTAATGTGTCAAAACAAAAAAAATATAGCTTTGTAGGTGCACTTTTTAATTCAACTAAACTTTTCTTTAAAAAACATATATATCTATTAAAAAATATATCTATTGTCCTATTTCTAAAATACGCACAGTAGTCTGTCCTGGCTATAAGTCCCAGATCACCAGTGAACTACACATAAACAGGGAGTAATCTCCAATTAAAGCAATGTAATTGTAAAATATACATATATATTTTTCAAGACACTTCTATACAGCTTAAACTGACATTTAAAGGGTTAACTAAGTTAATAAGGTGAACTAGGCAGGTTAGGGTAATTAGGCAAGTTATTGTATAACGATGGTTTGTTCTGTAGATTATCAGAAAAAAAAAATTAGCTTAAGGTGGCTAATAATTTTGTCCCAAAAATATATTTTTTTAAATTAATAACTGCTTTTATTCTAGCTGAAATAAATCAAATAAGACTTTCTCCAGAAGAAAAAATATTATCAGACATACTGTGAAAATTTCCTTGCTCTGTATTTGTTTTTATCTTATCTTGTTTTATTTATGTGTTTTTAGCTGAGACTTCACATGTGTATTGTAGGGACAGCGAACACTTAATTTACATCTTGTGTTGGGGCATAACAGGTGCCTGAGGACTTTTAGCTCATTAAACTACAGTGCTCAGCATAACTGAGTACAACCCAATTTGAAAATTATTATTTTTATCCATTTCTCAGTGAATATAGGCAACGTATTTTGGTGCATTTAAACGAAACATATTTATTAAACAGATATATTTATCAAAATAATATTTTAGTCACCAAACATATCTAGAAATTGAAAGAAAATACAATTAATTTTAAGCAAAATATTGCAACAACCTACAAATTTTCTCTTGATTTTTCCTCTTTTTAAAATTTGTATTTACAATTTTTCTATAACATAAATTTGGGTGTATTAGTTTTTGGACTGTTATCATAAGTTATTTTGTTAGATGAGCTCCAGATTTGGCTTCAGTACTGACTAATCTAATGTATATGCACAAATATAATATTGTATAGCTTCCTATTAAAAATATAATTTTAAAAGATAGATCTGTTAGCGGTGTCCTTATATAGGCTGAGCACTGTGCTAATTTGCTGATTATTAATAGTTTGTATGGTAGCAGTTTTAGGTATTGGGCATGATGTAAAATAACATCATACTTAAGTAAGTGCTAATAAACTGTTAATATTTTAATAATAGGCAGGTAATAAGCCAGTGGTATGAATTGTTACAAAAACTAAAGTGATACCGTCGATTCTTATTGTTTACAATATACTAAATTAAAAATAGTGGAAATGTCAAAGGTGCACATATATGGAATATCACACCGAGCAACTGCATAAAACATGGACAAAGTTACAGCAAGAGGCGAAATAAAGGAGAGAAGATGTGGACCTTAACTGACGGAAGAGTGGAAGTTTTCAGAAAAGGAGGGATGGCCAACACAACAAACAATTAGGACAGAAAGAGAGAGACCTACTCAGTTTTATCATCAGTCATTTACAGTATTTAAGTAAATGCATAAACATCTACATTAAATATATTTTTGGTTACTTTATTCTTTGACTGAGTATGAAACATATAAGCAGTGTTTACTTTCTATTTAACTACATTCTGATTGAGATTTGGCACAGCATGGCACTTTATTTCTGCTTTAGAAACATAAATGTCACCTAAAGTGCCACAAATTTACTATATTTCTGTCTTTCTACATTCTACTCTGATACATAAACCAAACCAGGCAACTGGGCTTTGTGAGTATATTATTAGAGATGGCAGGGCTGCAGACTATAACAAGGCTTAAACCAGCACATTCAGTGCAAGCGGTTACATTTTTCTGTATATCCATCATAGTCCATTAAAAATAACCTTTTGGACCTTTCTGGTGTTGAGGACTAGTGTATTTTTTAGCCTATTTTATACTAGTTAAAGGGATTGTTCACTTAAAATTGAAAATTCTGTCATCTTTTACTCACATTTCATGTTCTAAACCTGTTTGATTTTCTTCTATTGAGCACAGAAAAATATATTGTAAAAAACAAAAAAATAAACAACTGGTAAACAATGATTCCACAGTATTTGTTTTTTTGTATTATGGAATGATCAATGCTTACTGGATTTCAGCTCTCTTCATAATGTTGTCTTTTGTGTTCCAGAATAATGAAAGTAATAGAAGTTTGAAACCACTTCAGGGGAGTAAATAAATAGTGAGTGCATTGTCACTTTTGCGTGAAGTGTTTCTTTAAATGCCTACTGTTAAAATCAAACACTCCAAGATACTCCAGTACTCCAAGATTTTATTGAAGTGACATTCAAATTGGCAAAGTCATTTTCACAAATGACAAATTGGCCATAAAATCAGATTTGAAAAGTGAAAGCTGCAAGTGTGTAAGAAATTTAAACTCCTAAAATGCACTAGTAGTGCTGCAGCAGCATGATGTGTTCACTCATTTTAAACAAACAGGAAAACAGACCAATGATTAATATATATATATATATATCTTACCTGACATTTTGCCACTCATGTTTCTGGCTGTAAAAAAAAGACCAAGTAAGTAAAGAGTAAGAGAACAGGTTGAGTGAACAGATTGAGAGAGGTTGAGGGTTTTATTAAGTAAAACAGCCGCACCCACAAATTCCTCCACCCCAAACATTCTCAACTTTTAACAAACAAACAAACACACCTACATTTATTTCAACCATACAAACTCTTGGTTACGTCATTATTTCTTTTGCACAAAAAGAACTGGTGGTTGGCATCTCTTTCCTTATTAAAATAAAAAGTATTATTTTAAGTTGCATTTTTACTAGTTTTATTCATTCCATCATAATGTAGGTTTACTGTAATTTTTTTTCATTTCTATATAGGAAGCTGATATATGGCATGATATATGGCATATGCAAATTACAATTGGATTCCACATACTGTATATAATAATATATATCATAATAGTCAATAATGCGTGTGTGTGTGTGTGTGTGTGTGTGTGTGTGTGTGTGTGTGTGTGTGTGTGTGTGTGCGCTTGCGTGCGTGCGTGCTTGTGTGTGTGTGTGTCCGTGCGTGTGAATGAGAGAGTGTGCTTTTCCAGTGCTGGGTTGCATCTGCTGCATAATATCAGCCAACGCATAATTAGTGACAAGTCAAGAACTTAAATGCCCTTTTAAGTATATTTCTAAGATGTACTGTACTTGTAGTACATTTTAGAGTAGTATTAGACTGAAAATATACTTTCTTATTGTTTACTAATAGTACTGTGGAATAAGTGTATTTTTCATGAGAATTGTCCTTGTAAAGTCTCTTACTCAGCTGGTTAAACCAGCTCTAACCGCACACAAACAGACAAAAATTTAGACCTTAGCCTTTGGCCAAATCCATTGTGAACGCCTACACCAACCGTCAATGTGAGCTGGGTGTTTTTGAGAACTATTTTAGATAAATACCAATTTAAAGTTTACATGACACTGATTTGAACTAAAAACGGAATATTATGAGTTTTGGCAGTTCGTTTACATGACAACTAACAATGGAAACATTTTAAACATGAGTTTCAAAGGCTACAAAAAGCATGGGCATTTTTTTAAGCAGGATGTCTGCAGGTTGCAATCTCTTCAAGTGCATGGCTGGAGACCCCATGGTTTATAGGGATGAGTGAATAAAATAACTAATTCAAAAGATTGTGGAACAGTATATACAGTATGTGCACAGTCAGGTACAGTTTCTTTGCATTTACATCACCAACTACAATTTTAGTACGTTGTACATTCCATTATGCTGCAAAACAGATCTCTTAACTTGTCGATTAATATCTAGTTAGGCAGACTATTCCTTAAGACCAGATATTAACATATCTTATATGCAAATGTTTTATGATTTTTCACTTTGCTACAGCAGTTTTAACCTACCCTGCTTGTCCATATTAAAAGACAATAATACCAAAAGACCTGTGTCATGCATACCTGACATCTTTTGTATTTTTGAAATGGTTCTGTGAACAGATAACAATGTTGTAAAATTTGTCTCTGTTCACATCGATCCACAAAAACATTTAAAGCAGTGTGGTTTGCATGCCAGGCAAGTATGGGAATTGTCATTTTGAAGCACTACATGCCTGCACAAACATGCATTCATTTAGTTGTTTTGGTTGTGAAGTGTTTTCATATTACTGATTGAACACATAATACATAATGCAATGCAAAAGAATTTCACCACTTTTCATGCCTCAAAACAGTTTTTATGTAAATTAATGCCAAATGATTTTGCCAAACCTCAAACAAGTTTTTTTAATGGTTTCATATATGTTCTTATTAAGATACAGATGAAGCAGTAAATGTAGAAGAAAAAAAACAGGGCGAGAAAGTATGCCAAACCAACTGGGTGAGAGGAGAACTAGTATTTTAAGTGTAGTAGTGACAGAGTTAAAGACAGAGCTGGAAAATTACAGAGCTCCGGTAGGATGAAAGAGAAAAAAGAGGCAGAGAAGATGGCTAGCCTCATTTAACCTCTCACTTTATGCAATACATTCCAATAAGCTTTGCTGATGCACCTGTGACTTTTAAAATACACAATTCAACAATTAAAGGGCTATGAAACCCCCCTCTTTCAGTTCAAGTCTACCTCAAAATAAAAACAAATGCTTCATGGTGGGTGTGGCGCGCTACGAGCAGATGGAAGAGTGGGCATGGCCGGCAGAGCAAGGGAAAAAGAGGGGAGAAAACAACTGTTGTCAGTTGGCTCACAAAATAAGACACAAATCATGAGGAGACCCATGATTAAATAAGATTCATTTAAATTCACATAACCTCAATTTGTTATAATATCAGAATGTCATCCAGGTAGACATAAATGAACTAATCTATCATATCTCTCAACACGTCATTGACGAGTGCTTGAAACACTGCTGGGGCATTGGAAAGCCCAAAGGGGAAAACACAATATTCAAAATGTCCCCTGAGGGTTTTAGAAGCAGTTTTCCATTTTTCCCCCTGTCTTATACAAATGATAAGCTTTGCGGGGATCTAATTTTGTGAAGAAGGTAGCCCCTTGCAGACTCTCAAAGGTCAAAGTCATCAACGTCAAGAGGTATATATTCCTTACCGTAAAGGCTGATTTATACTTCTACATCAAGTGCACACGTGGATGCATAGCCCTCACCGTGGCTATTGCCGTCGCTGCACGCACCTCTCAAAAACTGTAGCTACACGTCACAACGACGCATAACGCAAGCTCTGTGATTGGTTGGCTTGGTAGCGCTGACGACTGTGGGTGACGATTGTTTACAAGTGTGGAATCCCGTGAAGGAGCTCCGGATGGAAAGTTTTGTTTTGTCATTACCTCATAACTGAAGTTGTTGCACGTCCGCTGGTTCCTGCCTCAAAATGAAATAGTTTGAACCACTTGTACATTAAGGAAGCATTCAGAAAAAACACAGCATTGCATGCGCTGTGGTTCACGCTGATCACTCGACACAGAAGTATAAACCAGGCTTAAAGGGCCGTGACACCCCCCACTTTTGGTTAAAGTCTACTTCTGAATTTTTCAAGAGATGCATGATTAATGGGCGTGGAGCTCTGCGAGCATCGGGCAGGAGTGGGCGTGGCCTGCAGGGGAGAAGGGGAGCGAATAACTGTTGTTGACAGTTAGCTCACAAACTGAGACACAAACCGTGAGGAGATGCATGAGTTTATAGTTCACAAAGTTAAAATGCAAAGAAATAAACAGTAATTTAATGCCCTGCAACATTTGTTATTCGTAATTTCATATACACATAACCACAATTTATATCATTATAAAGATAAGTGTGTTTATGTAAACACTATAACTAAATGAGGATTCTCCCTCGATCCCCGTGTCTAAATTATAGATCTTGAATGCAGACTCAGTGCAGCAGGTCTCCGGACGTGCCAATTTTAACCATTAGCCCTGCTGGTAACATACAGGATTTAGGCAAACACAGCAGCACGGCGATGTGTCTGAATGTGAACGAACTCCTGATAAAAGTCAACGTCCGCCATTCTTCAATTCTCGCACTGCTCTCCCGACAAAAAATGCTTGCAGCACACACACAGCTTTGCTGTATGATCGGCCCTGACAGGATCGCGGGGAAAAAACATGCAACAAACCCCGTGGATCATGGAAACAAACACATATGAGCCTTCATGAACGGCTACATGAATATTTAAGCAGCCGGCTCTTCTCATAGGATAAGAAAACTCCGCTATGAATAATAATGAGAAACCGACGCGTCATCATTGCACTTGTAGTTCTGCGCTACGTCGCCGATTTTGATCCCGCCCCAAAAATCATTTTAAACCTGGAAGCTGAAATTAGATGACAAAAGCTCAAAATTATCCAGTTTTCCCCACAATTAAAGCTGACAGGTGCTAACATTGTCTTAACCGATGCTCAACACACACACATCTGTTAATATAAAAAAAAAGTTCTCCAGGGTGTCCTGAACCTTTAATGCTATTCAGCCCTCAATAGTCAATACATGGTTGAAGAAAACCATATCTCCTTCACAAAAAAGAACCCGGCTATGGAAAACAAATGAATGCCAAAAATAATCGGAGATGCTTGCGCATGAGGAGAAATGAACAGCAAGAAGATTACAGGCCTACACGAGAGATAACTACAACTCAAGCGCGCATAGGGGATCTTAACGCGCATGCTTAACTGATCCACTGTGAGGAAATGGGTGCTTGTGAACTCTTCGTAAACCCTTGTGCGCACATATTAGGGTGAGCAGTATATCGGGTTCTGGGGATATATCGATATGATTCCCCAACGTGATGCGGTATTATCCAATATCGTTCATATCGATATGAGCCACACGTGCGCCTTCTGCGCGAAACAAATTACTCAAGGTAGCACGCAAGCTCCACAAATGTGTGCATGCGCAAATGAATGATTCACTCCACGAGTCATACAAAAGATTTGTTCAAAATGAATGAATCGTTCAAGAACAACCCATCACTGACGCAACATGGATGGAACCCCTATGTTAGAATTATATTTTGCTCACAATATATAAATATATTGTATACCGTCATTCCTCCTAAAAATACCAGAATATGATATTTTGCTCATACACCCAGCACTAGCGAATATCATCATCTGTGCGCATGATGTACGCTCTTACGAACGAGGTCATGCCTACAGCGCAATCGCTCGCGATCAGTTTTCTCCACTCATTCGCTGGCTCTTCTCTCTGCTCGCACAAAACTTTTTGGATTTTTGTCAGTCTTGGGGAGGTACTTGGTTTACTTGTTATCTCTAACGCTATTGGTTACTCCCAATAATGCACGTGATAAACGCACGTGATTAATTTGACAAGTGATTAATTTTAAATATTTAACGCTTAAAAAAACACGCGAATAACGCATTTGTTTTGTTTTTTTTCTGTTGTGGCCAATGTGTGTTCAGGGACAACGCGTGCATAGAGGTAACGTAGGTGGCCGCCTTGGGCAGCAGAATAGTGAGTGAATCCCCTGGTCCTCAGTTTCATCCGCTACATCCACCCCTTCCCTCACGGTCCTTAATTTCATCTGTTAACCGATCACTTTCGGGGTTGAGGGCGGCATGATTGTCGTTTGCCTAGAGCACCGGCTCAGCTTGCTCTGGCCCCGCATGTGTTGAACGTGCAAAGAAATTCGGATAAGACCAAGAATGTGCTTTTAGAAGTAAAGTTTCAGTATAAAACATTTAATGTAGCATCACCAGGCTATCCTGCGTTTCCTCCAGAGTTTCATGCAATTTTGGGTGTTTAATTTTTAATCTTTAGACTTTACTGCAATTCAGCAGTTCACTCTCTTTCAGCATATTTTCATTTAGGATGTTTTAATGGAATTTGATACCGCATGGCGAACGGAAAGAAAAACCTCTGCATTTCGGGACTTGCGTGATCCTTTAAGGTAATAAAAAAATCGCTGCTTACATGGTAAACTCTTAATCAGTATTATCTTAATCATAGAAGCGGAGTATTGGTGTTTATGTAAATGTACTCAGCAAAAGTGGCAGATGAAGTCGCAAGCTGTCAAAGACAGCCCTATTCTCTGCCTTCAAGCTGCTTCCATGAGCCCTCACATTTCATAATTTTGACGTGTTTCCCCCTACACACAACTTTTGTAAAGTGTCTGCTTCATGCTGCTGTGTCAGAATTCTTGCTTGTAAAATACAGCCATACTTTAGAATGATTAGTTTTAGCAAACTTGATGAATGCGATCATGCGTTGATGAATCTGAAGGGATCCCTCGGTCATCGTGTGAATGAAAGATAGAGGAAACGAGCAATAAGGGCCGCGATAGGACACAAAGACAGGAAAGGGAAAGAGAAAACTAGCTCTCACGACTACAAAAACCAGCATATGAACTGTGACAATCCACATGTTGCATCATCAAAATTAATGAAAGAGAATGTTATTATGACAGATCAGCAGCTTCAGCTCATAGCATTAAATACACACTGTCAACAAAAATAACATTCTACAATGTAACAAATAGTTTTTCCATCAGTAAATACAACAAATGATTAAAATTAAACTTAAATATTTATTTGTGTGTGTTAATTATGACCAGTGCCAAGTTCAATATGGAACAGGAACATGCCTCCTTAGTTCAAGGTAAAGGTGGTAAAGACCGCTCAAACAATAGTGCAACGTTTGGCTGCTTGGACTATACCACCTTGACATTAACCCAAAGAGGGAGAAGAGGTGAAACCACTGTTGCTTTGCAGACTCTTTTTACATTCTTTTTAAGCAGGAGGAAAATATTGTGAAATCAATATGCCTGAAATAATCCTGTTACACATGCATGTATAGCCTATTTTGTGTACTGCTGTCCATCCAATTTATTCTGGCTTATGTTATTCTGGCTTATGAAGCAGTTAGAAGAGCCAGCAAGCAAACGAAGAAAACTGATCGCGAGCGCACTGTAGGCATGATTAAGCACACAGATGATGATGTGTTCGAGCAAGGGTTTACGACGAGCTCACAAGTGCCCATTTCTTCGCGGTGGATCAGTTCAGCGTGCTTGTGAAGATCCTTGCGCGTAAACATCACTGTCATACTGCGCCCCTGCCGGTGAAGAAGAGGGACGAATGATCTTGGGCACTAGAGAATCAGAAATATATTTCTCCATGGCCTCCCTCCCTCCCTTTGCCTTCAGGTGGAGACATACCTAGCAATAAGACAATTGCATAGGGACAATGAGGAGGCAGAGAAGCAGCTTGAGACTTACTGAACACTTTCTTTAGGTCAAGGTACTCACTGGGCACGTTTGACAGGTTCACATGCTCCTTTGGAAACACAGAACAAGACACAGAAGTACGAGCAGACGAAAGACAAGATAAATGACACTCGCCCCAAATAATATAGAGTCTGTGAAGAACCAACCACATATGTCCACGAAAAACAGGCATACTAGAAGTGTCTGTTAGAAAAAAGATATTAGTTCGGAATGATTGCCGGATGTAATCAGTCTGATGGGAACTGTGGAGTGAGTAATAGAGGGGAGGGAAAGCCCACAAAAGGCGTGCACGGCAAAGGGTAAGAGTCAGAGGAATCACTGAAAGCTTTAACTTAAAAGCAAAACTAGTGTCAATAAAATTTCCCTCTGCCCCAGAATCTACCAGTATCTGACAATTCATTGTCTCATCTGTCCAACCCAAAATAACAGCAATTAAAGTGACAGCCACAGAGGATTCTTTGAGATTAATCCCACCCGTCAGTAACCTCATACCTACTGACGAGCAAGTCCTTTTAAAGGACATGATGCCACAATGTGTACCGCTCCTCCGCAATGAAAACAAAAACCTTGTGATGTTATCCGCCTATGACATCGGTTCCTCCTAGTTAGTCGGTTGTCAATCCGAACGGCCAAATCGATGAGACCATCCAAAGTCTTGGGAAGGTCTAACGCAAATACATCATCCTGATGTGCTCTGAGAGGCCATGTAAAACACATGTCACTGAGCCTCAGCGTTCCATCCACACTCAGCAGCCAAGGTACGGAACTCAAGGGCATAGTCTGCCACTGACGTAACTCGGCCAAAAGTCATGCCGCCTCTCTCCCCATGCTGCCTTTTTGCCCTGTCAAAGGCTTTCTTAAGCTTTTCCGTAACTACATTGAAGTGTGTACTACACACATTGCATTACATCGCTGTAATGCAATGTAGAAAGTAGGCTTGGTGATAAAAGGTCAGCATATCAGAGGTTTCCTGGGGTATTAGGTAGGTGAAGGAAAATAAAGCTCAGATGAAGGATGTGCCGGTGCCAGAAATCCAAGTTGGAGCAGGCGTGTCTCTTGATGCGAGGAACTTTCCTATGAGCTGATCGACTTGAGAGTTAAGAGCAGTTTCTTGTGTAACAAGAGCCTGAACAGCTTGATTAGTTGCAGTCATTATTTTCTCCTGATGCTCAGTCCGGGCATTACTGTGTGAATGAAATTCTGTGACTTGCGTGACATTTGCTGGGTCCATGTCATGGTCAGTTCATTCTGTCACGTTAAGATAATGAATGAAAGTCAAAAGGATCCAAATGTAAGTGAGAGTTTATTATAATGATAAAGAGTCCAACGAAAAAGCCAACAGTGTGCGATAGCAGCGTGGACAAAAGTCTTAGGCACTGAAATCAACAGGAACATCTAGGAGGCCAGCCCAAACCGATCCTGACAAAACACAGACACTTATATATAGGTGAGCTAAGTGCCATCAGCTGAAACCACTGATAGTCCCGCTGATCATGTCATGTAAACAAAACACATATGACAACAACAATCATGAATAGGCAGAGCGCATGCACCTGAGAACCATGGCAATCCCTGCTGGTAATTGAGAGGATTTTAAACATAGACAAACACTGCAGCACGGATATAGGCAATGTGTCTGAATGGTAACGAACTCAACTGATAAAAAAACAAAGTTTGCAATTCTCCAACTCTTTTTCAACTCTTCCAACAAGAATGCTTCTTGCAAACCAAAAGCTTTGCTGTATCGGCCCTTACAGCATTGCGAGGAAAAAACATGCAACAAACCCTATGGATCAGGGAAAAAAACACATAAGACCCCTTGTGAACAATTAAATACTGCATTCCGTTCGCGACCGTGGTCTCACAGTTTGTCAAGTCTGTCATTGGAAAGCACGTGCTCTTATGAATAATTAAGAAGCAGGGTCTTCTCATATAATGAGAAAGCTCAGCTAAGAATAATAATGAGAAACTGACACGTCATCACTGCCCAGGCAGATCTGCGCTACGTCACCGATTTTGATCCCACCCCAAAAATTATTTTAAACTCGGAACATGAAATTAACTGACAAAAGCTTAAAATTACCCAGTTTTCCCCACAAATAAAGCTAACATGGGCTAACGTTGTCTTAATTAATGCTCAACACACACAAATCAGTTTTTTTTTAAGTACTCAAGGCTTTCTTGAACCTTTAATTCAAAAGTAGTTTATCTACACTCTCACTTTCCATCAGCTTAGTCCATTGATTTATCAGGGGTCGCCACAGCGGGATGAACCACCAATTGCACTTTTATTTGAAAAAAGTCCTGGTATATAAAAAATGTGCAATAACACAAGCATGTAATGAATTTACACAGGCATATACTTAAAAAATACCAAGTACTGTTGAAGTTGTTTTAAAATTGAGTACATGAAAATACACTAAAAGCTATACATTATATAATAATTTTAGGCAAAATAAAATATACTAAGCAAAAAATTAATTAATTCAAAATATTACACTTCAAGTTGACTATTCATTAACACATTTTACTGGAGTAAGCTGTAGTTAGAGTATTTAAAGAGCTTTTATAACAATTTGAGAAACACATATTGGTGTGCACCTTGAGACAAATCAATGACACTGATATATTTTAAAATAAATCACTGCAAGTTATTTTTTTTATTAATGACAGTTCAAACATGCAGTTTAGTTTACTTACCCCAAGCCTTGTGTCTGACTGGAGGATTATTTAATCTTATGTGATTTTTTATTTTAGAATTTTTTTTTTTTAACTGGACACTTAGTAATAATAATAAAAAAGAGTTAAAACAAGCTAAACAAACTTAGCTACATATACTTTGAATGAGTAATTATGCATTTAGGCACATGTCAATGAACAAGTTTAGGCCAAATTTAATAAGACTTTTCTGTCAGTAATTTTAAGTATATTTCTAAGATTTGAGCAAATCCTAAAATATGGCCATATATGAACCCATATATAAAATTTATATAACTTAAGGGATATACATATATAAATATAATAAGGGAATGTTTCACTTATGTTTATTATTCATTCTTACTTTGCAATGGATAGCTTCAGCTACACTTCAACTGCCACTTTCAGCAAACCTCCTAACAGGTGCAGCACAATGACTTTTATGAAAATGTATGTGTCAAAATCAGTGGATCTGGACACTACACACCATTTTTTGCCTTGTATATGTTAGTTCCTGACAGAAGTCAAGACCAAAGACAAAACCATGAGGAACAATGACCCACTTCACCACATTGTTGACGAACTTCTTTGCCACCTTTGTTACTAGTCCCATAGACGACCACATGCTACTTTGACTTGGAGGTGGACTTCTTCCTCTGGGTGAGAATTGTCATTTAGATACTTGCAAATCTTGGCTAAAACCCTTACTTGACTTTACAATGCATGGCATCAGTAAATAAAGAAGGATTTAATCCTTGCCATAGGTGGTGATTTTTTGGTGAAGTTTTGAGAAAGTATGAATTTAAACATTACAACTGGTCTGCCTTTCAACCTGGTTATTTTAAATGTAGCAGTTGAAATTGACACTTTGTCATAATTACATAATTTTTGTTTTTATCTTTACGTCTGTGATAGCATACTTACACACACACTGGAGAGGTTCTCCTTCACAGACCACCTCGTTAGGGTCACATTGCTGCTGGCAGACAGGTTTAAGCATTATCCAGTAGCATTTCCAGAAGATGCACTTAGCAGGACTCATCCAGTGCTCGACGGAAGTAAGCTAAAGACAGAGCTTAGTCACATCTACTTCAAGGATCAGTTCAGAGCCTGTTGTGGTGCTTTACCTACTCCAGCTGTTTATGGAGAACAATATTGAAGAAGTCTTTTCATAGACTGTAACTCTCTTAAAGCTTATTGAAACTACGCCTATGACCACAGCAGAAGCTGAGAGGTGCTTTTCAACCTTGAAAAGAATCTAGTTTTTTCTGAGAAACAGCATGACCCAAGAGAGGCTGAATGCATTGGACATGCTGTCAATAGAGAAGAGACTGGTGACTGAGATGACTGACTTTAACCAAAAGGTCATTGAGAAATTTGCAAGCCAGAAAGAAAGGAGAGCAAAATGTATTTTCAAGTACTTCTTGCCAGTTATTAGGCAACATTTATGTGTGTGTGCGTGTGTGTGTGTGTGTGTGTGTGTGTTTATTCTTTATCTTGATTACTTCATTACTGATAATAAACCCAAACTGAACTAAAATTAACTGATTTGTGATGCATTTATTGTATGCTTTAGTCGTATTTTTGTTTTTTAATACATCATCTGAAAATGGCTTTTACACTCTTGCTTTACCAACAGTTAGATTTTTTTTTTCTGGTGTTTGCCCTAGAAATGCCCTTCATCCTAGGAATTAATCAGTGCACATTCAATTTTAATTCACAATTTATTATGTATACCTTTATTCCTTTTTCAGTACAATAATATTACAGACACAAACATGCTGTAAGGACACACTTTTTTTCCCTTTTAGAAAAACTAACTGCAAAGTATAGTAATACAGGCAACTAACGTGATGTACTTCTGAAAGTCCACAGTGCCATCAGCATTTGGATCCAGATCCTTAAATATCTTCTCCAAAGCTGCTTTGTCTGTAGTTCCCCTTCGGATGGGGAACTCCAATGCTATTAGTGGATTTAATTATAATCCACGAATGAGAGATTTCGTTTCAGAAAGCCAATTGTCTGAAAGAGTATACAACGGGCCAATGAAATGCCAATGAATTGGCAGCGTAAGCTTGCGCACGTGTGCCTTATTGCCAATTTTCTCTGCATATAAGCACAGGTGAAGCAAGCACACGCCATCCTTTTCGCTTCAGAGACTTCACAGCCTTCTGATTGAGTCGATGAGGGTTCCTCCTGCTTTCTACAGCATTTCGAGCGAACGAGAATTCTCCCAGTCCAGAGTGGGTACACGCGGCGGCAGACGGTCGAGCTGGGATTCTCCCTTGCCTGGCGTTCTTTGGGTCCGGTCCTCCAGAGTGGTGCGTAAAAGTTGCTTATTTTCTAAAAGAGCAACACAGTCGTGCAGCACGTCCTTATCAGGATGGCGCTCCGACTGTGCGTTTCTGGATGCGGTGGTTTCCTGTCTCTGGATGATGGGCACGATCACTGCTTTGCATGTTTGGGGGTCCAACATGTTAATGCGGTGCTTGCGGGCAGTCCATGTCGTCATTGAGATGTTATGACCGTTGCGCAATTAAGATCGCGGCTAGCTCTTGCAAAGGGGCGAACCACCCCAGCTGTTTCCTGCTCTGCAGCCAGCACTCGGGCAGATCTGAGGGTTTCAGCTCGAGATAATCCATCGCCCATGGGCTCGCGGACATCCCGCTCCTCCAAGCGCTCCATCCAAGCTTCGGGTGGGGGAAGCAATCCATCTAACCAGATGGTAGCCCTCACGCTCGCTGACACCGGAGACCAGACGTCCACCGCGGCATCAGAGGGTGGGCTTTCATTGTCCGACGATGATCCAGACCCGCTCGCCCCCTCCAGGCAGGTGAGTGAGTGCCGTCAAAACGGATCCTGAAACGGACATGTTAGCCATGCTTTCCCGGGCTGCTTCGGCCGTGGGGTTGGAGATAGTTCATCCCCCAGCTCTGCGGCCGGACCGACTAGATGGGTGCTACGTAGAGGACCAGAGGGCGAAGCCTTCAAAGCCTCTCGTCCCCTTCTTCCCGGAGGTGCACAGTAGCCTCACGCAGTCTTGGAGGGCACCTTTCTCTGCCCGTGCTGCATGTCTCTCCGCCCTCACCACTCTTGACGGTGGAGCGGCCAGGGGGTATAAAGAGATCCCGCCGGTTGAGTACGCCATTACGGTCAATCTTTGTCCGCATGGTGCCTCTTCTTGGCGGGGTCCGCCTCGTCTCCCGTCCAAAGCCTGTAGGTTATCTGCCTCCCTCGGAGATAGAGCTTACAAGGCTGAGGGTCAGGCTGCTTCCGCCTTGCACGTAATGGCCACCTACCAGCCCTACCAAGCACAGGCGCTGGCCGAGCTGCACGAGGGTGGGTCCAACCCAGGCTTGTTACACGAGCTCTGCACCACGACCGACTAGGCTCTTCGGACCACTAAGTCTGCCGCGTGTGCGTTGGGGAGGACGATGTCCACACTAGTGGTCCAGGAACGCCACCTCTGGCTTAACCTGGCTGATATGCGCGAAGTCAACAAAGTTTGCTTTCTTGACTCACGCATAACCCAGGCTCGCCTGTTCAGCAACACCGTTGGTGAATTCACCCAGGAATTCAAGGCGGTGAGAAAGCAGTCGGATGCGATGGGCAATGTCATCTCTCCTCCAGCTCTTCCGTGGGACCCTCGCGCTTTCCGGATCAACACACCCACTACTCCGCACTGCCCCACTGCTGGTGCGTCAGCGATTTTAGCGATGAGTCCATTGGCGAGAGCTCTGTCTGACTGGTTAGCGCGAGCCAGCCCCCCCGCATAGACTCGGCTATGCGATCCAGTTCACGAAACGGCCCTCCAAGTTCACGGGTGTGTATTTCACCAGGGTCAGCCCCCTGTCCGCCCCTGTCTTGCGAGAGGAGATTGCTGTCCTCCTGGCAAAGGATGCAATCGAGCCAGTCCCTCCAGCTGAGATGGAGATTGGGTTTTACAGCCCGTACTTCATCTTACCCAAAAAGCAGGCATCGCAGGCATCCGCATACTCAATTATCTCGACGACTGGCTGATTTTAGCCCACTCACAGGAGCAATTGATTATGCACAGAGACAAAGTGCTCCAGCACCTCCATCTGTTGGTGCTTCAGGTCAACCGAGAAAAGAGCAAACTCGCCCCCGTGCAGAGGATCTCTTTTCTCAGTTTGGAGCTGGACTCGGTCACCATGACAGCGCGCCTCTCCGGAGAGCGATGCTGAACTGTCTGAGAGAGCTCGACAGCAAAATAGTGGTCCCACTGAAATTATTTCAGAGGCTCCTGGGGCATATGGCATCCGCAGCCGCTGTCACGCCGCTTGGATTACTTCATATGAGACCACTCCAGCACTGGCTTCACGATCGAGTCCCTAGACGCGCATGCCATGCATGCAGTCTCTGTTACGCATGCAGTCTCTGTTACTGCGCTGTGTCGCCGCGCCCTCAGCCCTTGGAACGACCCCTCGTTTCTACAGGCCGGTGTGCCTCTAGGACAGGCGTCCAGTCATCGTGTTGTCTCAACAGATGCTTCCAACAGTCCTCCCCTGGCAAATCCCTTTGAGAGAGGACCTACTCTCTCAGGGACAGGGCACCATCTGGCACCCTCGCAAAGGTCTTTAGAACCTCCACGTGTGGTCCTTAGACGCGAGGAAGATTTAGGTAACCTACCAATTGCGGTGGTTAATACCATCACTCAGGCTAGAGCCCCCTCCACGAGGCGCGCCTACGACCTGAAGTGGAGTCTATTCACTGAATGGTGCGTCTCTCGCAGAGAAGACCCCCGAAATTGCCAGATCAATGTTGTGCTTTCTTTCCTTCAGGAGAAGCTGGAGAGCAGGCTGTCGCCCTCCACACTCAATGTTTACGTGGCTGCCATCTCCACTCATCATGATGCGGTAGCTGGCAGCACCATGGGAAAGCATAACCTCATCATCCGGTTCCTCAGAAGCACTAGGCGAATTAATCCACCCCGCCCTCCTCTCAAGCCCTCTTGGGATCTCGCCCTCGTTCTCACGAGCCTGCGTTCAGATCCCTTTGAGCCACTCGAATCAGTATCTTTAAGATTTCTGTCCCTGAAGACAGCTCTGCTGGTCGTGTTCCACTCGGAGCATCGCATCCTCTTGGACACGTGCACGCGGCGCCTCTCTAACAGACATCTGTAGAGCTGTGGGCTGTGCGACACCCAACTCATTTGCAAGGTTTTACAATCTGCAAGTGGAGCCGGTTTCCTCAAGGGTATTAGGTAACCCTTGGTGATTGAGGAAACAATTTGGTTAAGGTGTTGAAACACGCTTGCTGCGCCATTCTCCCTAACACGGAGATACGTGCGCCTTATTATCTGTCAGTAAAGTTACCCTTAGGTGAGCCCTGCAGATTCCTCAGAGGTCCCCAGCACTGACTCAGCGTAGGAGTCAAGGAAAAGCAAAACAGCAGTGAAGACCCTTTTCTGAATGTACAAGTGGCTCAAACTCGCTCATTTTGTAGCAGGAACCGGCGGACATGCAACAACTTTAACTATGAGGTAAACACAAAACAAAACTTTCCATCTGGAGCTCCTTCAAGGGACTTCACACTTGTAAACAATCGCTCGCACCATTCGCGCGGCTCTCTGTCCCGCCCAGACTCGTCAGCGCTACCAAGCCGACCAATTACAGAGCTTGCGCTACGCGTCGTTGCGATGTGTAGTTACAATTTTTGAGAGGTGCAGGGCTATGCATTAGCGCCGTAGCATACGCCGGCGTTTGACGGAGAAGTATAAATCAGCCTTAAGTCTCTTTATTAATCAGGGTTTGCCACAGCAGAATGAACTGCCAACTTATTCAGCACGTTTTACGCAGCAAATGTCCTTCCAGCCGAAACCCAACACTAGGAAACACCCACTCATTATTGCACACACTCACATAGACTACGGCCAGTTTAGCTTTTTCAATTTACCTGTATCGCATGTCTTTAGACTTTAGGGGAAATCGGAGCACTTAGAGGAAACCCACGTGAACACGATGAAAACATGCAAACTTCACACAGAAATGGCAACTGACCCAGCCAGGGCTCCAAACAGCAACCTTCTCGCTGTGAGGTGATCATGCTACCCACTGCGCCATCAAGATACCCAAAACAACTACTATGCATGTCAACGGTTACAGGTTTTTATCTACTCAAATCTAATCAAAGTTTATCTATTTCTATAGTTACAGAGAGTAAATCTTCAGTTTTGGGTTTTCTCATGCTTGTAATTGTGCTGTTTTTGTTATTACAAATACAATTCATATTTACATATTTTGTTAGTGACACAGCACTTGTTTTTTAATATTATGGAATGGTCAATGCTTCCTGTATTTTAGCTCTCTTTATAATATTTTCTTTTGTGTTTAACATAAAAATGAAAGTCATACAGATTTAGAACCACTTGAGGGAGAGTAAATAAATAGTGAGTAAATTGTCCTTTTTGGGTAAACTGTTCCTTTAAACACCTACTCTTAAAATCAAACACTCCAAGATCCAGTACTCCAAGATTGTTTTTGAAGTGGCATTCAAATTGGAGGAGTCATTTTCACAAATGACAAGTCGGCCATCAAATCAGATTTGAAAAGTGAAAGCTGCAATTGTGTAAGAAATTTAAACTCCTAAAATGCACTAGTAGTGCTGCAGCAGCGTGTTCACTCATTTTAAACACACATGATCTGGCTGGAAAAAAGACCAAGCAAGTGAATAGCAAGTTGAAACGTAAGAGAACAGGTTGAGTAAACAGGTTGAGAGAGGTTGAGATTTTTATAAAGTAAAACAGCCACACCCACAAATTCCTTCACCCAAATAGTATAGTAGTATGCTTATAAATGCAGTGTGGAATACCATTTGAAAGTAAATTTGTTCATTTCATATTTAAAAGTACTATTAATGTGTGCTATGAGTGTAACAGTACGCTTGTAGGAAAAAATGAATTTTATTTTATTACTTTTGTGTCGTTATTTTTATTAGAAAAATGTTTAAACTAACAACATATTAATATATATATACATGTTGACCTGACACACTTCCTCTTGTTTACTGTGCTGCTTACTTTTAGAGGAACTGCTGACCAGAGGAAATACAATAAAGAATAAATTCAGGGTTGTTCCAGACTCCTATCTAGACATGTCACAAGTTGTCATGATGCTTGTAGAAGGTGTGAAATATATTAAAGATGCACGTAATTGTTCAGTTCTGGTAATAATAATAATAATAATAAACTTTATTTGTATAGCACTTTTCCAACATACATGCAACTCAAAGTGCCTCACAAACAACAATAAAAGCATTAAAATAGACCACAAAAACTTATCACATATACTGAAATAAAAGCATTCATGTACACAAAATGTAAGTATATGTCCACATGATCACACACACAATAGTCCTTACATATGCAGGCACACACCATACATTACATACATAAACCTACAACAAAACAGATAAAATGCGTACAGCTAACAAACTTGTTTAATCATACGCAATTTTAAAAAGATGTGTCTTAACATGCTTTTTAAAAACATGAATACTTGGGGATTCTTTCACTTCAAGGGGGAGACAGTTCCAAATTTTTGGAGCATAATGGCTAAAAGAAGTGCCGCCAGATCCAGGTATGCAGAGAAGGGTTGCAAAAAGAGGAAGTATGTCTTGGGTACAAGAGCCAAAGGACTGCAGAATGACTGAAACCCACGCAAACATGGTGAGAACATGCAAACTTCACACAGAAATGGCAAATGACCCAACCAGGGCTCCAAACAGCAATCTTCTTGCTGTGAGGTGATCATGCTGCCCACTGCACCATCGTGATTCCCAAAACAACTGCTATGCAAGTCAATGGTTACAGGTTTTTATCTTTCTTTTAAATATTCTCTTTGCGAAGAAATAAACTAATCAAAGTTTATCTATTTCTAGTAAACAGAGAGTAAATCTTCATTTTTGGGTGAACTATTGCTTTAACTTCTTTTTTTCATGCTTGTAATTGTGTTGTTTTTGTTATTGAGAAGAAAACACATTACATATTTACATATTTTGTTAGTGACTTTGTTGGTGTGAGGCGATTGTGCAACCCACTGTGAAAATTGTCATTTTCGGGTGAACTGTTCCTTTAAAGATCTACTGTTAAAATCAAACACTTCAAGATACTCCAGTACTCCAAGATTTTATTGAAGTGGCATTAGAGTCATTTTCACAAGTTGGCCATCAAATCAGATTTGATTTGTTATTTTTAAATACATTTTTGTTATTAAGCTACATGATGATGAAGCAGTAAACGAGGAAAGGAAAACAGGGCGAGAAACCATGTCAAACCAACTATGTGAGAGCAAAACTAGTATTTCAAGTGGTAACATAGTTAAAGACTAGGCTGGAAAATTACAGAGCTCAGGTAGAAAGAAAAATAAAAAGAGAGAGAGAGAGAGAGAGAGAGAAGATGACTTGCCTAATTATCATTTTTCTTTATGTAATACATTCCAAACAGCTTTGCTTTGCTTTTCTCATGTCTCCACCTTGGTCACATGGAGCACCTGTGACTTCTTATATGGAAATTTCAACAATTAAATGGTCATGAAACACCCCTCGTTCAGTTCAAGTCTACCTCAGAATCTTTTCAAAAAATGCTTCATGGTGGGAGTGGAGAGCTGTGAGCAAAGGAAGGAGTGGGCAAGGCCGGCCGAGCAGGGGAAAAAGAGGCGAGCAAAAAACAGTTGTCAGTTGGCTCACAAAATAACACAAACTGTGAAGAGACCCATGGTTAAATTTAATGAATAAGTTAAGTGCTATAAAACAAACAGTAAGTAATGTAATGTCCTGCTACATTTGTTATTCATAATTTCATATACCCATAACCACAATTTGTTATATCATTATAAAGACAATCACGTTTATATAAACACTAGGGATGTAACGGTATTGTAAATACCGTCATACCGCAATATTAATTTTTTTCGATATGACCGTAGTTGCATGACTCGGTAAAACTATAGGTCTTCTGAGAAAATTTGCTCAGGCGAATGAAGCGAACGGGAGGTAGCTGAAACTACAATTCCCATCAGCCCAGGCGTGGCCATAATCCTTTGCGGTCTGTTGTCACTACAGATCCAGTAATGCGGAAATGGAGTGTGCTTCTAGTAGCGGGGATGAAAAAGAGCTGGAGATGATCGAAACCTAAAGCGGGTGTTGTCGCCGCGCATGTACTGTAAAGCAGAGAGGGGGGTTCTGCACGCATACTCAAGAGCGTTGTTGTCGCGCGCCTACTGAAGGGCGGGACGGAGCGTGTGTCGCGTCGCGGGGGCACTTTTGATAATTTTGGGAGGGCACTTTCTATCCAAGACTAAAAAGGGCATGTGCACTGGACAGGTTGAGCCCTGTGTGTGCACGTGCCTGCAAGTTGGGGAATACGACTAATAATCAGTCATGGGGACTGCAGAAACACAGCACACTGTTCAGATTGATGCAGACATGAGACCTCTATCTCACTCATGGCTTGTCCTCTCAAGTGGGGGAAAGACAATGCACAACGTTACCCACTGCTGTCAACCTGGGCCAAGTCATATCTCTCTGTCCCAGAAACCTCAGTCCCAAAGGAGAGGGTTTTTTTCTGTTGCAGGGGACATTGTAAATACCCAGAGATACCAGCTTTTACCAGATTATAGTTATAAGATAATTTTCCTTAAAGCCCATCTCTAAGTGAGTGAGTGAGTGATTAAATGTTGAATGTGATGAGTTTTCAACAATACTAAATTGAAACTTTATTTTTTTACATGGTTTAATAATTTTTTGTTATTAAAATTGAAGTTCCTGTTTAAAGCTTACAGACAGATGGCTAATTTGTATGTCATTGACACTTTTGGCACTTTTTTGGAGTATTTTCATAAGTTTTGTTTTTCCTGTAAATGATTCAATAAATACCGTACCGTGACATTCATACCGAGATATTACCGTACCGTGAAATTCTGATACCGTTACATCCCTAATAAACACTATATGAGGATAATATATAAGGACTTTTCTGTCACACCCGGAGAGATGGATCCAAACGCAAATGCTTTTAACATAAAAGGATTTTATTAACTCTTCAAAACAATGACGAGCCGAGGCTCGTGACTCAAATGAAAATGATGAGATAGCTCGGCGAGAGCGAAAGGAAACACGGCAACAGTGTCCAAATCGGCGGGTGTGAGAAAGGTCAGGCAGGCGAGCATCGATTGGGAGGCAGATGGGACAACGGAGGACAGTCAAGTTCAGCGTCGGACAAGTGAAGTCGAAGGTACGTGGCTGGCCGAGGAGAATCCAAAATGAAACTGAAAAAACACAGGCAACCGGGCAAAACCTGGGCAGAAAAGAAAAACAGAATCAGAACATAAAGTAATGAATGACAATGACAGGAATCAAGACAACGTAGCGAGATAATGACAGGACACACTAGCGACCAGAAAGTGGAAAAGGGAGAGCTTAAATAGCATGGAAATAATAGAGACCAGAAACAGGTGCAGCGAGCCGTGTGAGCACTGATCAGCTGAGTGCACGCTGCAAGATTGATAAGCAGGGAGGGAAAGAAAAAAAGAGAAAGATCAAGCCAGTGTCCTGACAGTACCCCTTCCCCCAGGCACGCCACTTGGCGTGCCTGAGGTAGAGAGAGACTGATGATGATGGAACTCCTCAATCAGTGAGGGGTCCAGGACGTTCCGGGCCGGGACCCAACTCCTCTCCTCAGGACCATACCCCTCCCAATCCCCTAGATATCGAAACCCCTATCCACAGCGTCTGGCCTGAAGGATCTTTTTGGCCCTAAAGGCAGGGATATTGTCAATAACAAGGGGAGGGGGAGGGGCAAGGGAAGACACATGAGGGGAATGGGGGGAACATAAAACAGGTGTGATTTTGGAAACATGAAAGACAGGGTGTACACGACAGAGGTGTAAGGGCAGCCGAAGGCGGACAGTCACCAGGCTCATGATCTTACAAATGGGGTAAGGCCCAATAAATTTAGGTGCCAGTTTTCCTGCTGAAACCTTAAGAGGTAGATCTTTAGTTGATAACCACACCCGTTGCTCACAGACATACCTGGGAGCCTGCTTACAGTGACGGTCTGGTGCAGCCTTCGTACGTCCCCTAGCCCGAAGCAATGCCTCCCTGGCCCTAGTCCAGGTGTGTCAGCAATGGTCAATGTATGCTTGGACCGAGGGGACGGCTGCTTTGGAGCCCTGGGAAGGAAACAAAGGGGGTTGATATCCCAGACAACACAGGAACGGAGAAAGACCAGTCGAGGTTACCAGCAATGAGTTAAGGGCATATTCTGCTCATGTGAGCTGTTGACTCCAGGATGATGGGTTGTGGGACGCCAGACAACGAAGCGTTCGGTCAATCCTGATTGGCACGCTTGGTCTGGCCATTGGTCTGTGGATGAAAGCCTGATGACAGACTGGTGGAGGATCCAATCTGCCAGCAGAACTCCCTCCAGAAATGGAAAACAAACTGGGGCCCCCTGTCATAGACCACGTCCTTTGGATGACCATGAGTTTGAAAGACGTGGTCCACAATCTCCCAAGCAGTCTCTGGCAGAAGGAAGTTTTGGAGGAGGAATGAAGTGGACCGCCTTGGAAAAGTGATCCACCTCAGTGAGAACCACTGTATTGCAATTAGATGGATGGAAGCCTACCACGAAGTCCATGACAATATGTGACCAGGGGCGGGAAAGAATGGGGAGGGGTTGTAACAGACCAATAGATGGAGGATTGGAGGACTTGTTTTGAGCACAGACTGAGGTTGAGCCCCCATGAACCGACGAACATCCTCAGCCATGGCGGGCAACCAAAACCGCTGGCGGATGGCAGCCAGTGACCTCCTCACTCCTGGGTGGCAGGAGATTTTAGAACAGTGGCTGCACCAGAGAACGACAGTGCGAACCGCATTAGGAACAAAGAGCAGACCCGCCGGGCACCCACTGGACACCTCAACCCCAGGCTGGGCTTGTTTGACACTCTCCTCAATTCCCCAGGAGATCACCCCCACCACACATCTGGAAGGTATGATGGTATCAGGAGGGGAAGGATCTGCCGGAGAACCAAAACAGCGAGACAAGGCATCAGGTTTGGAGTTTTGGAGCCTGGTCTATACGACAAGGTGAAGTTGAAGCGCCCAAAAAATAGAGCCCAGCGGGCCTGCCTGGCAATTAGATGTTTGGCCGTCTGTATGTACTGCAGATTCCTGTGAGCAGTCCACACATTTAAGGGTACTGCCGCCCCCTCCAACCAGTGGAGGCACTCCCCCAAAGCCAACCGGACCGCCAACAGCTCCCGATTGCCGACATCATAGTTTCATTCTGTGGGAGACAAACAGTGTGAAAAATACACACAAGGATGTATTTTGTTGTCTTGAGCAGTTTAAGAGAGGACCGCTCCGACACCTACCTCTAAGGCATCGACCTCCACAACAAATTGTCAGACAGGGTCAGGGGTAATAAGGATCGTTGCAGAGGTGAACAGAGATTTTAAATGATCAAAGGCAGTTTGGGCAGCCACAGACCAACCAAACCTGACCCTGGTGGAGGTTAGTGCAGTCAGGGGAGCCACCACCCGCCCAAAATTCCGGAAAAATTGCCGGTAAAAATTGGTGAAGCCCAGGAACCACTGTAATGCCTTTCAGGAGTCAGGTGCCAGCCAGTCGGAGACAGCCCTAACCTTCGCAGGGTACATGCGAAGTCCCCCAACTGAAATTATGTGTCCCAAGAAGGAAACTGACTGGAGATAGAATTTGCACTTCTCCGCCTTTACATACAGCTGATTCTTCAACAGCCGTTGTACCACTCGCCGAACGTGTTGGACATGTTCCTGCATAGTGGAAGAAAAAATAAGAATATAATCCAAATAAACAAAAACAAATTGATTAATCATGTCTCAGAGTACATCATTGATGAGTGCCTGAAAGACTGCTGGAGCATTGGTGAGCCCAAATGGCAGGACATTCAAAGACATTCAAAATGCCCAGCGGGTGTGTTAAATTCGGTCTTCCATTCGTCACCCTCCCTCATACGGACGAGATAGTATGCATTGCGTAGGTCCAACTTTTGTGAAAAATCTTGCCCCCTGCAAGAGATCAAAGGCCGAAGACATAAGCGGTAGGGGGAACCTATTTTTAATGGTTATGTCATTCAAACCTCGATAGTCTATGCAGGGGCACAGAGAACCATCCTTTTTCTTCACAAAGAAGAATCCCACTCCAGCGGGAGAGGAGTGACGAATGATACCAACTGCCAGGGACTCTGTTAAATATTTATCCATGGCTGCTCGTTCTGGAGCAGACAAGGAGAAAAGACGACCCCGAGGCGGGGAAGTGCCTGGGTGGAGGTCAATGGCACAATCGTATGGTCTGTGAGGAGGAAGAGATAAAAGCAGATCATGGTATGTGTCTGAAACACTGGATAAATCAGTCTCCTCCTGTAAAGACAGACAAAAAGAAATGGGAGAAGGAGCAGACAACAGGCAATTTGCATGGCAATACAGGCTTCAAGATGACACAGAATTATCTGCCCAGTTAATGCAGGGACGATAACGGGATGACCAGGGATTGCCGAAAACTATGGGAGTGGTGGGTGATTTATAAACCAAAAAACTAAGCTCCTTTCTGTGGTTGCCAGAAGTGATCACACTCACCCAGTTGGTAACAGAGGTGATGGTGGCGATGGGTCGGCCATCAAGAGCGAGGGCAGTAACAGGGGATTTGAGGCGTAAGATGTTGATACCTCTGGAGCGAGCCCAGTTCTCTTCAATAAAATTTCCCTCTGCCGATCAAAGTCGCACCTTTAAAAGAGACATTGTTAACAATGACAGACACAATCCATTGAGTACGTTAACCCTGAACTGGGGAGGTGGAGGTACCGCTCACCAGTACTCCCCCAGCTACCAACGAGCGATGGCTTTTAATGGACAGGAAGCTGCTTGATGGCCCTGCCCACCACAGTAAAGGCAGAGACACGCCCCCAGTCATCGCTGTCTCTCCTTGGCGGTCAGGCGGTAGTGACCCAAGACCATGGGCTCAGCGTCATTTACCGTGTCCATGGCCATAGGAAGAAAAATGGGAACCGGGGTTTCAGACCTGGGCTGGACTAACAGGCCCCGTACACAACGTCGTAACTCCATCCTGGTGTCCAGTCGAATGGCCAAGCTAATAAGTTCATCCAAGTAGTCCGGTGGTTCACAAGCGTAAATCTCATCCTTCACCTCCTCCATGAGGCCCTTCAGAAAACAAGCAGTAAGGGCTTCAGTATTTCAATTACACGTAGCAGCCAGGGTCCTAAATTTAACGGCGTAATCTGCCACAGAACACTTTCCTTGTTTAAGGGATGCCAGCAGCCGAGAAGCCTCCTTGCCAAAAACCTTAATCATCTCTTCCTTAAATGCTGAGAAATCTGAACAGCACCAGGCTTGGGATTCCCATACTACCACACCCCAGTCACACCCCAGTCACGTGCCCGACCAGTCAGAAGGGAGATGACAAATGCCACCTTAGCACAGTCAGAGGAGTATGTTCTGAGCTGAAGTGAAAATACCACCTCACACAGGGTGATGAAAGAACGACACTGGGTGGACTAACCGGCATAAAAATGCGGATTATTGATTCGTGGCTCCGCAATGGGTAGGGCTATTGCGGACGCGGGTCGATCAGCTTCGAGCACCGCGTGACTGAGAAGTTCTGCTAACTGGGCATTTAAAGTCTCCACTGACTTTCGGGCGTTGAATAACTCCTCCTTATGGCGGCCCAACATAGCTCCTTGAAGCTCCACTGCAGAGCGCATCGTGACATCCGCTGGATCCATGATGGCTAGTGTGTAATGTCACACCCGGAGAGATGGATCCAAACGCAAATGCTGTTAACACAAAAGGATATTAACTCTTCAAAACAATGACGAGCCGAGGCTCGTGACTCAAATAAAAATGATGAGATCGCTCGGCCAGAGCGAAAGGTAACACGGCAACAGTGTCCAAATCGGCGGGCATGAGAAAGGTCAGGCAGGTGAGCATCGATCAGGAGGCAGATGGGACAGCAGAAGACAGCGTCCTCCAGGCAAAGTCGAAAAAACAGGCAACCGAGCAAAAACTGAGCAGAAAAGAAAAACAGAATCGGAACATGAAGTAATGAATGACAATGACAGGAATCAAGACAACGTAGCGATAGCCTAAATAATGACAGGACATACTAGTGACCAGAAAGTGGAAAAGGGAGAGCTTAAATAGCCAGGAAATTAATGGAGACCGGTAACAGGTACAGCAAGCCGTGTGCGCACTGAGCAGTAATAATGATCAGCTGAGTGCACGCTGCAAGAATGAAAAGTAGGGAGAAAGAAAAAAAAGAGAAAGATCAAGCCAGTGTCCTGACATTCTCTCCTCCCAAATCCCGAGGTCTAAATGCAGACACAGTGGAGCAGTGCAGCTGGTCTCTTGCCCTACCTATTTCAATAGGCCTGCCGGTAATTCAAAGAATTTTAAACATAGGTGAACATAGCATCACGGATATAGGTGATGTGTCTAAATGGTAAGGAAGCACTTTACCATTGAGACCAGCAGCCTGTAAGTACATTTAAGACTTGTTTCAGTTGTTGTGTATGGTTTGAGGACTTGTTTTCAGCTGTTTGTGTAAAGTTGTAGGACATTTAAACTTACTTTCAGTTGTGTATAATACTAGAAGTGTTTAGCCACTGTTTCCTTGGTTACTTTAAGAGCTTTTGTAGCGAACGCAGACGGTTTCGCGTCGTCCGCCTCAGTTTCGGCCCTTGTTTTGACTCTCGAGGCGTGTCCAGCTGAATTCAATCAGCTAGTGCTTTGGGGCTATATAAAGAACTATTTCACCGCGGCAGCGGTCGCGTCAGCCTCGTGTGAAGACCGCCTTGTGTAAAGACTGACGAGTGTAAAGACCATCGACTCTACCTGCGCGACTCCACCGAGCAAAGACACCGACAAAGCACTTGAGTACTTTACTTTCTTGTTTTACTTTATCTTTACACTTATTTTTTGTTGTCATTGCACTTTTATTATGTGTTTTCTAATTCCTGTTGTTACTAACACTCGCAAAACACGGGAGGTACGCTGCAGGCATAATCCTCACAACCTTCGTTCAATACATGTATCTGCTATTTCACAACTCTCTCTCTCCGTGGGCCTCTGGAATTGTCAATCAGCTGTGAACAAGGCAGATTTTATTACCTCCATAGCTACTTATTCTGACTATAATCTTATGGCTCTAACTGAGATTTGGTTGAGGCCGGAGGACACTGCTACACATGCTACTCTTTCTGCTAATTTCTCTTTTTCCCACACTCCTCGTCAGACAGGGAGAGGGGGTGGGACTGGACTACTAATTTCCAAAGAATGGAAATTTACTCTTATACCTTCCCTGCCAACAATCAGCTCCTTTGAATTCCATGCAGTCACCATTATCCACCCCTTCTACATAAATGTGGTTGTCATCTACCGCCCACCAGGTAAATTAGGTCACTTCTTAGATGAACTGGATGTTCTTCTCTCATCTTTTTCTAACTTTGACACTCCCTTGTTGGTGCTAGGTGACTTCAACATTTACGTTGAAAAAACCGCAAGCTGCAGACTTTCAGACTCTGCTTGCCTCTTTTGACCTAAAAAGAGCACCTACTTCTGCTACCCACAAATCAGGTAATCAGCTAGACCTTATTTACACACGACACTGCTTCGCTGATCAAACAATAGTAACTCCACTACAAATATCGGATCATTTCCTTCTGTCTCTCAACATCCACATTACTCCTGAGCCGCCACACACTCCAACACAGGTTACCTTTCGCAGAAACCTACAATCTCTCTCACCCAATAGACTATCCACCATTGTTTCAGACTCTCTTCCTCCATCTTGCAAACTCTCTGCACTTGATTCGAACAGTGCCACTGATACACTCTGCTCCACACTAGCATCATGTCTAGACCGATTATGTCCTCTTGCATCCAGGCCAGCCCATGCCAGTCCTCCTGCACCCTGGCTCTCGGATGCTCTCCGTGAGCATCGCTCAAAACTTTGGGCTGCAGAGAGAATTTGGCGGAAAACTAAAAATCCTGCACAGCTCTTAACATACCAAACTCTTCTGTCCTCTTTCTCAGCTGAGGTTACTTCTGCAAAGCAGACATATTACCATCTGAAAATCAACAATGCCACTAATCCTCGCCTACTTTTTAAAACATTTTCCTCCCTCCTCTATCCACCTCCTCCACCCGCATCCTCCACACTTACTACTGATGACTTTGCTACATTCTTTTGCACCAAAACTGCAAAAATCAGTGCTCAATTTGCTGCACCTACAACAAACACGCAAGATACACCACCAACACCACACACACTCACCTCTTTTTCTCAGCTCTCTGATTCTGAGGTGTCCAAACTCGTGCTATCTAGCCATGCAACCACCTGTCCAATCCCATTCCCTCTCATCTCTTCTACCTCTCATCTACCAACACTGACTCACATAATCAACACATCTCTTGACTTGAAGGGTTTATTCCCCACTTCATTTAAGCAGGCTAGGGTAACCCCACTGCTAAAGAAACCCAACCTGGACCATACGCTACTTGAAAACTACAGACCAGTATCCCTGCTTCCATTCATGGCCAAGATTCTGGAGAAAGTAGTGTTCAATCAAGTCCTGGACTTTCTTAGTCAAAACAATCTCATGGACAACAAGCAATCCGGCTTTAAGAAAGGCCACTCAACTGAGACTGCCCTGCTCTCGGTCGTGGAGGATCTCAGACTGGCTAAAGCAGACTCAAAATCATCAGTCCTCATTTTGCTGGACTTGTCAGCTGCTTTTGACACTGTCAACCACCAGATCCTGCTATTTACGCTCGAGTCACTGGGCGTTGCGGGCACTGTTATACAATGGTTCAGATCTTACCTCTCTGACAGGTCATTCAGTGTGTCTTGGAGGGGAGAGGTGTCCAACCTACAGCATCTAAACACTGGGGTACCTCAAGGCTCTGTTCTTGGGCCACTTCTCTTCTCCATCTACACGTCATCTCTAGGACCAGTCATCCAGAGACATGGATTCTCCTACCACTGCTATGCTGATGATACCCAGCTATACCTCTATTTTCATCCTGATGATCCCTCGGTTCCAGCTCGCATCTCAGCCTGCCTGTTGGATATTTCACACTGGATGAAAGATCATCATCTTCAGCTGAACCTCGCAAAAATGGAAATGCTTGTAGTTTCTGCCAACCCGACTCTACACCATAACTTTTCAATCTAGATGGATGGGGCAACCATTACTGCATCCTAAATGGTGAAAAGCCTTGGAGTAACGATTGATGACCAACTAAACTTCTCTGACCACATTTCTAGAACTGCTCGATCGTGCAGATTCGCACTCTATAACATCAGAAAGATCCGACCCTTCTTATCTGAAAATGCAGCCCAACTCCTTGTTCAAGCTCTTGTTCTCTCCAAACTGGATTACTGCAACTCTCTACTAGCTGGGCTTCCAGCTAACTCTATTAAGCCTCTTCAAATGCTCCAGAAAGCAGCAGCACGAGTGGTCATCAATGAACCTAAACGAGCACATGTCACTCCGCTGCTAGTCCGTTTGCACTGGCTGCCAGTTGCTGCTCGCATCAAATTCAAAGCTCTGATGTTTGCCTACAAAGTGACTTCTGGCCTTGCTCCTTCTTATCTGCTCTCACTTCTGCAGATCTATGTGCCCTCCAGAAACTTGCGTTCTGTGAATGAACGTCGCCTCGTGGTTCCATCCCAAAGAGGGAAGAAATCACTTTCGCGAACGCTCACGCTCAATCTGCCCAGTTGGTGGAATGAACTCCCTAACTGCATCCGAACAGCAGAGTCACTCGCTATTTTCAAGAAACGACTAAAAACTCAACTATTTAGTCTCCACTTCACTTCCTAATCTGCAATTGCCTCTCTGAATATCACACTAACTGTACCAAAAAAAAAAAAAAACCTAATATTTCCCTTCTTAGACTTTACAGACCTGGGGCGTCATGTATCAACGCTGCGTACGCACAAAAACTTTGCGTACGCCAGGTTTCACGCTCAGAATCGCTCACGTTTGGATTTACTAACAATGAACTGAACGTGGGAATGTGCGCAGGTTCACGGCAGCTTTCTGGCAGGCGTACGCACATTTTTTGTGCGTGTCTGTTTTATTTCCATTGGCGACTCCTAGAGGCAGTTGTGTTAAATTCTTCTCTACAAAGTGTCTGATCCTTGCAATGGCAGCTGTATGAGACGGGTTCATATAGTAGGTATGTAAGATTTCCATACCATACAGTTGACCAGCTAAACATTAAAGCGCAAATTGCAGCAGTCGCAATGTAATCTGAGCAATCTACCGCACACACATTGCTATAAAGACACTATCTGAAGATGAATTTGCATGCGTGAATCAGAAACATTTCCATTCAATAAATGTGCAAATAAAATATGATGCACAAACTTATTGATGATTCCTACTTGTCTTTCTCTTGATAAATAGTGGGCAAAATCTGATATGTAGCGGGGGAAAAAAGAAGAAAGAATTTATCAGACGCTGGATTCGAGCCGAGTTTACGCTCGAATTTGTCTGTACATGATCTCATGCTTCTTATGAGGTGCGCCACTGAGACCGCTTAGGGTATTGCAACATTTTTCAGTTATAAACCACACTATTTCTTTTTTAAATGCACTCAGTGCGATGTTCAGACCCAACTGTGTTAACCGTATCAGCTAAACTCCCACTCTATTTTTTTCTTTTGTTGTTAATTCCGGAGAACAAACTTGCAAATAACACCGCTTTTCTCCGGTCTACCTCCGAAAGCAGCACCTCCATTTCACATTCTGTTCAAAGTTTCTCTTTTTGCTTGATTTTGCCGTTGCTTTTTCGTTGGGTTTTGCCATTAGCATAGTCATTAGCATATTCATACGGGGGAGGAGGCAGGGAGGGGTTTTGTGCTTGTGCATGTTGCGCTCAGTTTCACGTTCATTCAGATGTACAAAAGAATATGCGTGAGATTCGGCGTACGCAGTGTTTCATACATCTGAATTTTTTTCTGCGTACGCACATTTACAGCTTCGTGCGTACGCAATGTTTTAGTAAGATTTCCACGCAAGTCTTCGTACATGAGGCCCCTGAAACTTGCCTATAGTACTTATTCATTGTTGCTCTTAGTTGTGTAAATTGCTTTCTTGTCCTCATTTGTAAGTCGCTTTGGATAAAAGCGTCTGCTAAATGACTAAATGTAAATGTAACAAACTCAACTGATAAAAGACAAAGTCCAGCATTCTTCAATTCTTATTAAATTCTTCTGACAAAAATGCTTGCTGTAAACTAAACAGCTTTGCTGTATCGGCCCTGACAGCATCACAATAAAACAAAAAAAAAAACATGTAACAAACCCCATGGATCATGGAAACAAACACATACAACCCTTTATGTGCGGCTAAATACTGCATGCCGTGTGCAGCCATGGTTTTACAGCTTGGCCGGTCTGTCATCGGAAAACATGTGCTCTCATGAATAATTAAGTGGCAGGGTCTTCTCATAGGATGAGAAAGCTAAGAATAAGCAGGGTCTTCTATAAGAAAGCTCAGCTGAGAATAATAATGAGAAACTGACATGTCATGACTGGACAGACAGATCGGCACAGCGTCACCGATTTTGATCCCACCCCAAAAATTATATTAAGCCCGGAAGATGAAATTAGCTGACAAAAGCTTAAAATTATCCAGTTTCACCACAATTAAAGCTAACATGGGCTAATGTTGTTTTAATTGATAAGAGGAGCATGTGATAGTATTGACTACTGCTGCCCCTATCACTAATCATTAGTTAGCCAATCGGATCCTTCCAGATTTACCATAAATATAGCCTAAACTTCATTCCTCATCTTCATTTTGGAAGACCCCATCCATTTCTTCTCCCTTATCCTCAATTCTAGGATCGGGCGACATGGCAACTAGGGCTAGCACTCCTGCAGCAAGAAGGGTTGGTTCAAATACTGGCCGAGCCAGTCTGCACTTTCTGTGTGGAGTTTACATGTTCTTCCCATTTTTGCATTGGTTTTCCCTGGATACTCCGGTTTCCTCCCACAGTCTAAAGACATGGAACACAAGTAAGTCACAAGCACCTAATATTTACACACTAGTGCGGTTGGCTGTCTATTCTTGGGAAGCTCTCTAGACTTACCTGATCTCATGTTTCTCCTGATGCACACTGACCAGGTGGGAGCATTGGGCTCATTTATCTCCGACCTTAGGATTCTCCTTCGGGACAGCATGCCAAACCTGCTAAAATAGTCAAACATTATTTAAGTGCGAACTGTTGAAAATTATAAAGTAGTTTATCTACACACTCACTTTCCGTCAGCTTAGTCCATTGATTTATCAGGGGTGTCCACAGCAGAATGAACCATCAAATGTGCACTTTTATTTGAAAAAAGTCCTGGTGTATATATAAAAAAAAAAATGCAATAACACAAGCATGTAATGAATTTACACAGGCATATACCTAAAACAAATCAACTACAGTTGAAGTTGTTTTACAATTTAGCACATGAAAGTACACTAAAAGTTGTACGTTATGATAATTTTATACTAATTATGATGAGCACAATATTAATTAGTCCAAAATATCACACTTCAAGTTGACAATTCATGAACAAATTTTTTTACTAGGGTAGGCTTTATGTAAATTAAGAGTTTTTATAACAATTTAAGAAACACATATTGTTGTGCATCTTGAGACAAATCAATGACACTAATGTATTTTTTAAGATATGTCACTGCAAGTTATTTTTTATTTAAGACTTACTTATGCTTACTTAAATTTAATTTTAATTCTATTTCTAAGATGTACCTGAAGTACATTTCAGAGAGAGGTACTTAAAAATTATACTGAAATCCAAACAACTTATTTTTGAAATAGGTAAACTTGAAAATGAATAAACTTATTTTCACATATGCTGTCCTTAAATAGCTGCTTAAACTGGCTCTAACCACATATAAACTGAAAAAATGTACCTTAGCCTTTGAGCAAATCCCAAAATATGGCCATATATGAACGCATATATAAAATGTATATAACTTTAAGGGAATGTTTCATATGGGTTTATTATAAATTTTTTCTTTGCAATGGATAGCTTCAGCTACACTACAACTGCCACTTTCAGCAAACCTCCTAATAGGTGCAGCACAATGACTTTTATGAAAATTTATGAGTGTCAAAAGCAGTGGATCTGGACACTACACATCATTTTCTGCCTTGTATATGTTAGTGCCTGAGAGAAGACAAGACCAAAGACAAAACCATGAGGATCAACGACCCACTTCACTACATTGTTGACGAACTTCTTTGCCAATTTTGTTACTAGTCCCATGGACGGCAGCCATTGGTGGAAAGAGTATTGAAAAATCATACTCAAGTAAAAGTACCATTACTTGCCTAAAAATGTAGTGTGAGTAGCGTAAAAGTATCTGTTGTAAATATTAATCAAAGTATGAGTCAAAAGTAGCCATTTCAAAAGTACTCAAGAGTATTGAGTATTACGCTTTTAAAAGCTGATGCGTTTACATGTAATTTGTGCATGTGTGTGTAAACGTAACATTCTGTAGTGCATCGAGTTATTGCCCAGCAGGCACACAACATCATAAGACATTAACATTAGGTTAGATTGTCTAGCCAGCATCTAAGGACAATGTTATTTGTTCAATAACAACATTAAATGATGTTGATATTTGGTTGACTTTAGGTTGTGTTGGAATGTGACCAAAATCCAATGTGGAGCAAACATCCAACGTCATTTTGGCACCACATGCTGACACTTCCATGATTTTCATGGAAAAACAAAATGCTACATCCCCATGACACTGGGGTACAAGTTCATTCTGACATCATGTTGACATCTTGTGCCTGCTGGATGTTTAAGGCCATTTCAATCATCGTACAGTAAACATCCGTCATCTTCTCATCAGTGACATGCATCTAAACAGTCTCTGGGTCAATGCATGTAAAGATTTTGGACATCTTGTACACTTTTAATGCTTCCAAACAGTTTTCTGCATTTATAAAGTGCACATGTTTCGAGGTAGGTTTGGGTATTTTTTGGGGTTATTGGGGTTATTACCGGTGCTAAATCGATTCTTTTTCTTGCTAAATCGGTGCCAAAACGGTGCCTGAACCGATACTTTTTAACCGCAAAATTATTTGACAAAGAAAAAAAATGTAATCATTATAATTAAACAATATAATTTTATATTTATAATAAGTTTAAAGTAAACATCAAATCATACAATATATATTTGAATTGCATTAATGTATTTCTTTTGATAAACCATATTTTAAGGTAGTTCATTATGAGGCGATTTACCTTCTATGTGAGATTTGATTGGACAGGAATCACAGGACTGATTTTTTTAATCCTCATAGACAAGAAAAAAAATAAAGTAGTGACTGCAGGTTGAAGAAAAGTAGAGGAGTAAAAATACTAATTACTGCACTAAAATGGGGATATTAGAGCCATAAATTAATATTAATGTAAAAAGCAAACTTAAAAATATTTTACTAAAAGTAATTTAATTTTTAATATAGAGTATATGCTGAAGTCACTTCAGGGAAGGTAAAAGTTGTGTCATGAAGATGGAAGCAAGACAGTTTTTTGACCGTGTAATATAGTTCAGTTAAGTTGTTATTAAACATTTTCAAAACGACATCACTGGACTCTCTTATGTTACTCGGGTTTAAATCCTGCTAATTTAAAGACAGGAACAAGACAAGAAGAGACAGATTGATGGCACATACAATTTAGTCAAAAAACTTGCTCTATGGATATGGAAATGAAGGAGCACACGTGGCATGTTATGACAGGGGAGATGCTTGCAAAAACATTCGTACAGATTTATAGTTCAACAAATATATCAAGTGATCTAAAAATAAAATAAAAACAATTATAGAAAATGAAGATGGATGGTAAAAAATGTGGGTGGGAACCTATTAGATGCTACTGTTTCATTGTTTGAATGAAAGAAAGCATTGACAGGTCTTAAATTACACCTATGGGATGTGTATAAAATTACTGAATAACTTCTGATGTTGGTAAAAGTGCATTCCTGGTCATTTAGAATAAAATTTGGCAGTGAGGAAAGATGCCCACTGAAAAAACAATTCAGTAGTACATGTATTGAAACGTGGCAAAGCACAAAACAGAGGTCAAATTCTTCAGACCAATAGCCCTAACATTTAAATTATGTAAAATCAGGAAGAGAATGATAAATAGAAATCAGAGTAGAGTCATCAAGCAAACACAAAAGAAAATGCATGAAAAATGTCATTTCAATGGGGATTTCACCTTTAAGTGGAATAAGGTACAAAACCCACAATAGACCTTAAGCTATATGGACATTCTCACAAAAAAGTCAACGATATCTAATGGTAGAGAAAAGCTCACTTTCAAAATTCATGAGAAGACATGGGAGATGAAAGTGCCGTATGTAAGTTTTTGAGTCTTCTAAATCCTAAAAATGCTATAATATGAAAAACAATGCTAAAGTCAGGGTTATTCTCCATTAAAAGGGTTCCATCTAGGAGTGTCTGTCATTGTTTTGGTCAGTGTAACCAGTTTACCTAGTTATATTTCAGCACCTCAGGTTGCCTTGGTTGAAAATCAAGATCATGTCAGTCTTTAAGAATGTATGCAGGTGTGGCCGAAAATACAACTTCTGGAGGACAGTAGCAGCCTCCAAAACGAGACACAGATTCAGAGTAAAAAAAAATCCATATGAGGTGGTTTTTAATTTGCAAATAATATAAACATTACAAAAGTAAACATTAGGCGAGCAGGTTACATTGAAACCCAGTGTCATAACAACTTGCTACATGATGAGATTTGCAGTAATAAGCTATTTGGCTGTTTGCACCAGACAAAACACCACTGAAATTTAGATACAGTACAGCAATTCAGAAGCACAGTGTACTTACTGCACTCCAATGAAACGGGAAGGTTTATAATTTTGTTAATACATATTAAACCTCTTTAACATAGTCACAGTTCTAAAGTTCAATTTCAAACGGTTTCTTTTATTTTGAAGATCTAAGGTAAACTATCCGCTGCTGCTTTCAGTATGCAAATGTTAATGTCGTCAATCTGGTAACCTGTTTGCGTGTGTTTTGAACCAGGAGTGCAATACCTAGTTCAACCACTTGATGTCAAAAAAGTACATACAGCATCTTTAAAGGGCCATGAAACCATTTCTTTTTGCAGGTCAAGTTTACCTCAGATGCTCCCAGATGGGAGTGAAGCAGCAATGTGAGCTGAGGGAGTGGGCATGGCCGACAAAGCAGGGGGAAAAGACAGTCAATATGGCTCACAAAATGAGACACAAACTGTGAGGAGACTGATTTTATAGTTTACAAAGTTAAAATTGAAAGAGATAAACAGAAAGTAATGTAATGCCCTGCTACATTTGTGATTCGTAATTTCATATACACATAACCACAAATCGTTTTATTATTAAAAAAGATAATCGTGTTTATATAAACACTATAAATGAGGAGGACATCTCTCCTCCTCAATCCCTGGGTGTGAATGCTGACACACTGGATAGCAATGCAGTCTCTTACCCTGTATATTCCAACCATTAACCCTGCCGCTAATCTGGAGGATTTTAAACATGAGCGAACATAGCAGCATAAAGGCAATGCTTCCCAATGCTAACCTGATGGTAACAAACATGTTTAATGCAAACCAACAGCTTTGCTGTATCAGGATGAAAAGCATTGTGGTGAAAAACATACAACAAACCCCATGGATCATGGAAAAGCATGTGCCCTCATGAATAATTAAGAAGCAGGCTCTTCTCATAGGGTAAGAAAACCCCGCTATGAATAATGAGAAACTGACCTGCCATCACTTCATTTGCAGTTTTGCGCTACATCACATGCTACGTCACCGCGTGCTAACATTGTCATAACTGATGCTCAACACACATAAATCTGTTAACATCTCCAAAAAAGTAGTACAGGGTTTCTTGAACCTTTAAAGGGCTCATACTTTGCCTTTTTTACAATATGTAAACAACATCTTCAGAGTGTTTCTGTGAATTTTCAGCCCAAAATACTCATCAGATTATCTACAATACCAACACAATCTCACGGCAATTCGTAACTTTTTGATTTAGTGGTTAATTCGTATGAATTCCTACAATCTAATTCATACAATTTTGTATGATTTGCTCATCACCCACTAACAGTTGGGTTTAGGGGTGGGGTTGGGTGCCACCTTTTTATAATCGTACATTTTCAAACAACTGAACTTGAACAATTTGTACTAATTAGCCACTAAACTGTCAAAACGTGAAATACTTACGTTTCCTCATGAGATTAGGCTGATAATACCCAGCTAAAAATTAAAATTCTGGGGTCAGAACAAGTTTGTGTTGCTTGTGTGTCTTTAAATGCAAATGAGCTGGTTCTCCACGCTCACTTTTTCAGGCATTTCTGTTTCAGATTAGCAAGCTCGGCTATCAGCATCAGTTGTCAGGATAAACAGCAAAATGGCAGACAGCAACTCAGACATGGACAAAGCAGTGATTCTCAGTCACAAATACCTCACTGTGCAAAGTTGCTGGGTTCCACACAATCATAAAGGAATAAGGTAAACTTATTTGTTTTTACAAACTTAAGTGGGTTGAACATAAAACATTTAAACCGTCCCCTAAAAAAACTTAAGAATTATGTTGTATATGTAACCCCGCCAGTCCTTTGTCACCCAACCTGCTCCGAGCTGATATCGAACCGGCGACCTTCCGCATGGGAGTCGGGTGCTCTACCAAGAAGGCTAAAGACAATTACCTCTAGCATCTCTCGCTAGAGCACCTTTAGAAGTCAGAGGAGTGAGGTTTACCTGCACAGCACTCACTAACTGGCCTCCGTTACGCTCACCCCGCTAAACCTCACTCCCATCCGGGTCACGGCACCAATGTAACCCTGCCAGTCATACGTCACCCGACCCGCTCCGAGCTGGTATCGAACCGGCGTCCTGCCGCATGGGAGTCGGGTGCTCTACCAAGGAGGCTAAAGACCATGGCCTCTAGCATCTGTCGCTAGAGCACGTTTAGAGGTCAGAGGAGTGAGGTTTACCTGCACAGCACTTACTAGCTGGCCTCCGTTACATATATAAGACTAATCTTAAATAAGTATGCTGCAAACATCATTTATTGAGTGCACATTAAGACTGAGCCCTGAAGTTTCTCAATGGTTATTTAATGTATTGTGGAGTTTATCCAGCGTTTCTGCAATGATGAATGAGCCACACACAGATGTACAAAGTTCGCTGTTCACACACACATACAAGTGTTTAACATCAATTAGCGGCAAACGTGACAGGATATCCATTATTGTACAAAATAAACACATATTAACATCCACTAACCAGGACGTATGTTGTGTGATTGAAGTGTCCTCAATTATAGTTGTGTAATGTCACTACAGCTGTGGGGATTTGAGCAGTTGTGAGTTACATAACAATTCATAATACTTTCTTTATTTAAGCATATTATTTACTTTTTTGAGGCATAGCTGGACATCACAGATAGCTGGAAAAAACCTTTAATCCCAGTTTCTTTGCAAATCCTGTCTTGTGGACATGATAATATGCATTAATACTGAGACATGTTAATATGCATCTGCCAATTCAAAGTCCCTTTAGGGCAAGTCATTTCACTCATCGGCCATCTTTGAAAAACCTCTCGGGCAGCATACTCGGGCATTTTGTCTGAATGGGGAAACAAATTCTGCCAAAACTGCAAACTGCAACTTAAATTTAACAACTGTCTTTTTAGTTTCATTTCTAAACATCCAAATGTGTTGGTACATACGTTTTTGCCCAAACAGCTTGAATGTTGATTTTCTATGACAGAAGCTTTAATGCAATCCCTTCAACAAATATCAACATGAGTAAAATCACACCTTGGTTGTTTTGGAAAAGTCAAGAGTCTGTCAAGCTGTTTAATACCTAAAAATTATGTATGATTGCATAGTGCCAATATATACAGACACAACTGGTAAAACAGATAACAATTTGTAAACAATCTGTAGAACAAAAAAGAATGTTACAATAAAAAAAAGGATCTCAGATCAGCTTTTGGTCCTTATAATGGCACGAAAGTGGATAGGGGAAGTCAAACCATACAATACAGTCATTTCAGTCTCTAGGTGGTCCCTGTAAGCATTCAGTGAGGGAAATCCAAATGCAGACTGGGTCATTTAGATAAAAACATAATTGATTTTATTTATTTATTTATTTATTTATTTATTTATTTATTTATTTATTTATTTATTTATTTATATTATTATTTGTTTTGAATAAGTAAGCAGAAAGTTTTGATACAGTTCTCTTGGACTCCAAAGAGTTGGTGGAGAAATTGAAATAAGAAGTCCTTAAATCAAACCAAGTACAAGTTCCACTTAGCAAATCAAACATGAAATTAATAATCAAAGATGGTTTTAATAAACTATAATAAAAAGTGAGATGAGGAGAAAGATATACATTTATATGGATTTCAAAAGGAGGTAATAGTTCGAGGGTTAGACCAGTCTGTTGACCTAGAGAGAAAACCTGGTTCACTAGTTTGTGAATAGGACTTACAGAACAGAATTTAATAGCGGTCAATTAATAATATGAAAACATCAGACGGGAATGTTCTCATATTGCAGAGAATCTGCAAATCATGTACCTCTAACAAACTGACAATACTCTACAGAGAGAAGGAAAACAAATAATTATGTGACATTAACCAATCTATTGAATCTGCCTGGACCACATACAAAGCAGTTACTGAATATCTGAAGGAACCCCAACATGCAAGAAGAATCTAGACTTTTTTGTCGTTGATTTTAAATTGGCACTCCTATGATATCACAGCTCAATCCAGCAGATGGCGGCAATACACGTAGTTTTCAAAATGCTAATAAAAGAATACAAATAAAAACACAGAGGAATAGTAATCATTATAGAACATAGCAGTAAAAAGGATTGCTTTGAATTTTTAAGTTTAATCAAATTTTACATTATGAGTAATTTTAACTTAAATGAAACTGATTCAAATCAGCTTGTACAATTTAAAGAATTAAGTTGAAACATGATAGAATTTTTATTGGTATTACGATGGATAAGAAAATAACAGGTAACAGGGTTATTTCTTTGGATTCCAGTCAATTTTCAATTACAAATGAAAGATGCTCTTCAGAATAAAGAACAGATATTCTGGTTCTTCAAACAATTAGCAGGATATTACAATAAGCTATTATTTGGGTTTCAGCACATATTGGAATCAAAGGAAATGAACATGCAGACAAATAAGCATTGAACATTATAAAAATAAAAACAGCTTGTCCTCTGGAATCTGATTTTGCATTTAAATTGATGCAAAGCAATGCATGTTATAATCAAATTTGAGTTTTGATTACAAAAGTGTTCATGGAACATGATCTTTTCATTAAAAAAAACGCCATTTAAACCCATATAATGTATTTTTTGCTATTGCTAAAAATATACCTCTGAGATTGCTTGAAGCATGTCATCACTAGCTGAAGCGTATGCTTTTAATGAAATAAATTACCTAGAAACAACAAAATATTTCTTAAATGAATAACCTATATGAATATTTCTTTTATCATTCCTGAGGGTTTTTGACTGCCCATTTTCACAAAACCTGAGAAATTATTTACATACATATGTTTTATAATTGGCTCAAAAACACACTGGACAAACACAGAATCCTATTGTCAAAATGAAATCGAAATGTATTTTTATTTGTATAAATTAATTCATTTTCTTTTCGGCCTATCCCTTTGTTAATCAGGGGACGCCACAGCGGAATTAACCAGCAACTTATCCAGCACATTTTATGCAGTGGATCTCCTTCCAGCTGCAACCCATCACTGGGAAACAGCCATACTCACTCATTCATACACATACACTACGGACAATTAGCTTACCCAATTCACCTGTAGCACAAGTCTTTGGACTTGTGGGAGAAACTGGAGCAACCGGAAGAAACCCACGCCAACACGGGGAAAACATGCAAACTCCACTTAGAAACGCCAACTGACCCAGCCGAGTCTCGAACCAGCGACCTTCTTGCTGTGAAGGGATTGTGCAACCCAATGCACCACCGCGTTGCACTATATGTAGTGCTTTTTATAAACTGTTAATTGTCATGTCATTTTCTGTGCACAATTATTTTGTAAAAATTAAGTGGACCTCAGAATCTTTAATAAAACATTTTAACCGTCTTTTCCCCCTGGAAATGACTTTTCCCTTACTTCTGCTCGAATGGCCTTTCAGGCAGGGCTATCAGGACGTGTGCCGTTTCTGCCCAGCCTTCATCCATTTGTCAATCTTCTTTTCTTTTTCTTCTTTGTTTTCAGCACCCATCCTCTAGCGGTCAAATCGGTTCCCAAAGAATGAAATCATGTAGCTACTGGCCTATTTTTTCTAATTTCAGGACTGCTTCAAGTGGATGTATGTCACAATAGAGGACAAAAGGACAATCTTAACTTGAAACGGAAGTTTCCAACTGAAACTACATACTGAAAAGGTAACAGATGAATAGTAAAATAATGCGATAAACTAAGGCCGTACTCACACTAGGACAGTTGCCTCGAACTGGGCCAAAGCACGCTTGTCCCCCCTACCGTCTCCCCCGACGGCCAGCACTCATTTTTACAATCGAGCCTGGGCATGCTAACGTCATCGATGATGCGCTGGTTGTGAAAAGCGCTCTCGCTCAGCAAAAAGGGAATTTCTTCAGTTATATCGTTTGATGCGGTGACACGCAGTCAGATATTTTGCCGAACAGATCTGCCACTTTTTACACTCATAAACAACCGTAAAGTACTCGTGCTGCAGGAATTAGGAGGTTTGCTGAAGGTGCGCAGCTGTCGTGCAGTGATGGGTTTGCATCTTTAATAAACTACGACAGTTGGCGTTCATTTAACAGTGAGAATGATTAATAAATCCATATGAAACAGTCCCTTAATAGTCACGTCTCGCATTCAGTTTCGGGCTTTGGCGCGTTTTGCACTAACACAAAGCCCAACTGAACCGCGACACACCTCTTCCAACCGGGCCAGGGCCAGCCAAGTGTACCATGCCTGACCCCGATTCATGGCACTTACACTTCTCAGACGATCCAGGAAACGGGCCTGGGCACGGTACGGATAGCATGGTGTGAGAAGGCCCTAATGGTAGGACAACATAGCACATCGCCCATGTTTTAGTTTTACTTAATTTAGTTCAAATTAATTCTTACTTATGTCAGTCTATTTTCAGATGGCCAAAAATAAACTACTACTAGAGCTTAGTGTTTAACAGCAGATGGCGCTTTATGCAAATTTATACCTGTACACTTTAAAGCTGACAAAGAAGTGCTTGTGTGTCCAGCCTTTTAATGTAATTAAAAATTTTTTAATAATTTAATAATTTTTTAATTAAACCTTTTCTAATTTTATAAATAAAGAAGATGCAAACAGGGTATCCTTTGGCCATTTGTAACGCATACAGCACCCTCTGCTGTTAGAAACGATCAGAATTCATTCAAGCAGTGCATTTTGAAAGTCTCAGACAGTTTTTCACCACAAGTATTACCCCCTATCCAATGCCGGTTAGTGGTATTGCAGCAAAGTTGAATCATAAAATCCCAGAGTGGTCAGTACATGCTGAGGCAAACAGTAGCCTATGCAGAAGTCGCCAACTTGTCATGTACAGACTTCCAAACTTTGTGTTGTCTCCAGATTATCTCAAGAACGGTTTGTTTCCCTATATCAAACAAAATGGAACAGCTGTTACAATTGATCTAACGTCTTAGCATTGTTTACATCAGTGAAAGGCAGTAAAGTTCCATTCCAGGGGGTAACAATTACATTTTTTACTGAGGCCGGAAGAGGAGTGGGAAGACATGAGCATTCCTGGCACTGTTCTCAACAGCAGCAGACCACAAAGCAGTCAGTGCTGGCTTGGCTTGATGAATAATATGCAAAAGCTGTCTGTTTCAGATGTCTGACTTGATCTGTAAACTGCTGTCATGAGTTTAGTTCTTATTATTCTCTCTCTCTCTCTCTCTCTCTCTCTCACACACACACACACAAGCATGCACGCACACACAAACGCACACACTCACTAATGCATGCACTCTCAAAAATAAAGGTATAAAAGCTGTGACTTGAACTTTAGGTAATAATATGCACCTTTAAAGTACCAATTAAACCCCTTAAGTACAAACATGTTTTGAAAAGACATACAGTTAAAGTCAGAGTTATTAGCTCCATTGAATTATTAGCCCCCTATTTATTTCCCCCCAATTTCTGTTTAGAGAAAAAAAATTTCAACACATTTCTAAACATAAAAGTTTTAGTAGCTCATTTCTAATCATTTATTTTGTCTTTGTCAGGATGACAGTAAATAATATTTTACTAGATATTTTTCAAGACACTTCTATACAGCTTAAAAAGACATTTATGGGTTTAACTAGGTTAATTAAATTAACTAGGCAGTGTAGGGTAATTAGGCAAATTATTGTATAACAATGGTTTATTCTGTAGACTTAAAAAATATAGCTTAAAGGGGCTAATAATTTTGACCTTAAAATGTTTTTTAAAAGGCACCTACTTTACCGCTTTTTTAAAGATTTAATATTAATATTATGATTCTTCTGAGTGTGCCAGTTTAGGGTCAGTTCAAAACACAAATCAGGTTTTTTTATTATAATGTGTTAAAAAGTGTCATTTTGGGGGTATGTACACAGGTTGCTGTTTTATGAGTGTGTTGCTTCACATGAAAATTAGTTTTGACTTCCCGCCCAACGTAACAAGGGGGCGGAGCCAAGAGCTCCCCCACTTTGTGTTTAGCAACAGAGAGAAGCAACTTGACAGAGAGAAGCAACATGAGTGAGAGGACCAGCATTCAGCCGTACATGTACTCATGTACATGACTCGGACACAGACCAAGCAGAGTACAAAATCCTTTGTGTCTTTGTATAGTTTTACAGCCAACTGTGTCCTAGTTTAATGTTCCGAGCTTGTACACCGAGACTAATAACCATGTGCGTCACCGAGAGGCACTTCAGGTGTGCGACCTGCAGGCAAGTTCGTTATTTTATTTCCAGTGGAAGGACGCATACGTGAGGCAACGCACTCACAATTTCTAGCTGCACCTAGATAAGATCACAGTGAGTTTCTTTGAACACGAGAAATGCAAATGGCTGAAGTTTAAGGTAGACGCAATGAAAAGTACGGATGTTTGCACCTAAAGTTACAAACAATGGCTCTGATGAGAGCGATCATGTGGTGATTGATGATCTTGTGTTGAGCCCAATGAGCCTTATATCTTAAAATAGAGGAAGGGTGTTCCTTTGGTGAAATCACTTTGACTCACATGCTGAAAATGGCGGACGTGAAACAACAAACTGAGCTTATGGTAATGCGCGGCTGTCAATCAATATTGGTGGGTTGGGGGACTCCTACAACAAGTTGCGGTTGATCTAAAAACCGCTATGATTGGTCCACCCTTTTTATGTTGTTAAATTGGATAAAGGACTGGGTGTGTTTACCCCAATATGACGGTCTATACACTATAAATAGATACGTCATACGTCTGTCCTTGAAAAGATTTTTCACCCTAGGTGCGCTTAAAAATTTTTAAAACTACTTTTATTTTCTTAAGACGAAAAAATATTATCAGACATACTGTGAAAATGTCCTTGCCCTGTTAAACATCATTTGGGAAATGTTTAAAAAGTAAAAGAAATTCAAAGGGGGCTAATAATTTTGACCAACTGTATGCCTGTAATTTTAGAAAGAGTATTTTGACTATAGACAGTAGTTTTTGTGTTTGCAGTGTCTGTTTAGAGAACGTCTTTTATGTAAACAAGCATAGTTTTAATACATTCATAAATAATATTTAATACATTCAATTATCACTTTCATGTGTATTCAAACTTCAGTTATTGATATTTACCAATGAGAACACTACAGACAATATTCAAAACATTAAAAACCTTTATTCATTTTTTTCTTTACAGACAAATCTATTCTGTAAGGACACTTATTTTTTTCCTGTGAAAAACTCATTGCAAAGCATTGTGATACAGGCAATCAATGTGATGTACTCCTGAAAGTCCACAGAACCATCAGCATTTGCATCCAGATCCTTGAATATCTTGTCCAAAGCTGCCTTGTCTGTAGTTTTCTTTAACAAACACAACACACAAAACGTGTCATTAAAACATTGATGTGCTGATACATGCGTCTTAGCTAATATTATATTTATTATGGGAAGTAGTACTAAAGACTAAGCTTTTTTTTATATAACTAATTATAATGTATAAGAAAAAAATTGAAATTAAGCATATTAAATAATGTCATAATGACATGAGAAATGATTTTTTTAGCTGGTCAGTAGCCTATATGATAAAAATTGTGCAGTCTCTCACCCCAAAGATGTCGCCCAACTCTGCAGAGAGCAGTTCCTTCAGCTCGCCTTTGGACAGGGTCAATTTGTCGCCCTCCTTTCCAGAGTATTTGTGGAAGGTTGCAATGAGCATAGCCATTGCTTTCTGGGTATCTGCAAAATTTGTGTGAAACAAAATGAGTATGTTATAATTAACAATAATCAAACAATGATCATTGTTTGCAACATCCAATATATTATAAATTGTAGAAATGGTAAAGGTGCATATATATATATATATATATATATATATATATATATATATATATATATATATATATATATGTGTGTGTGTGTGTGTGTGTGTGTGTGTGTGTGTGTGTGTGTGTGTGTGTGTGTGTGTGTGTGTGTGTGTGTGAAATGCCACTCCCTGCAACTGCTTTAAACACGGAAGAAGTTAGAGCAAGAGATGGAAGAAGGAGAGATTGCGTGGACCGTAATTGTCGGAAGAGTGGGAGTTTTCAGAAAAGGAGGTATGAAAACTACTGTTGCAAGTACGAAAAAAAAAAAACAGTTACAGCCATCACAAAGAACATACCCTCTAATTAAAGCAAAAGAGAGAGACGGAAACAGAAATCTACTGGACTTTGCAATTTTTCATTTGATACAACACCATTGTCTCCTCTTCATTCTCAACACACATACTATTGGACTATTCTAATAATCAGTTAATGCACATAAATAAACTAGAATCAGAAAGTGAAAAAAGCAAGCATGCCAGTAATCTAAATTAAACTCTTACAGTTCTGCAATAGTTCTGCAGTGTGATGCATTAGCTCAATCTAAACAGACAGAAAAACAATTTTAGAACAAAAAATTGGCCTCTTACCTGACGTAGCCATGGTGGTTCTGGTGGTCACGATGGGCAACAAGTGAAAGAGAGCAAGCGAGTGAAGACTGACCAAAGAGGCTGGGTGTTTTAAACCATGAAAAGCTCCACCCCTAAGTTCACCCCCACGCTCCCTGCCCTTAGCACACAAACACACCTACATTAACATCCCTCTCTTCCATTATCCATCCCAGCTAACCATAGAATCTTGTGTTTACTTAATTATCAAGTTTACAAAAGAAAAAAAAGGAGGCAGGTGGGTTGCCATCTTTTGTCCTTATTAAGCCTCTAACTCAACTGGTTAAGCCAGCTTCATAACCGAACTACCAGCAACAAAAACCTTATCCTTCGGCCAAATACATTGTCAGTGACTACTGTTAATGTGTTTCTGGGGACCATTTTAGTAAAACTGAAAAACTGAAATAATTCTATGTAAGTTTACATAAGATTTTAATAAGTTTATATGGTTTTCAAATGACAAAAGAGTCATTTACACATGTAAAATATGTTTTCAGTCTTGTCATGAGTGAATACTTTATAAACAAAAGCAAAAATGGTGGACTAATGGTATGTGTGCGAGCATGTGGTGTTTCTTTGCTAAGTGACATTACTTTGCATTCATAATAGATCATTTTTAGAATTTCTGTTTTAACAACACTGTTGTATAAATACACACTGGAATGCTCAAATACTCAAAGGAAAAACGTTTCAGTTTTTAGTACATCATTGTATTTCCTTAATACTACAAATAGCAAATTTCATAATAGTTATGTAAAAACTCATGTAGTGAAAAATTGTTTTACGATTTAATTTGAATCCAAAAAAGTATGACTGATAGCCTGTTGGCTAACTAGCGATTGCTCAGATTAGTTTTTAAAAAGCCTCTATTTTACATTAGAAATGTCATATTTTGGTTTCGAGGGTCTCCAACAACAGGCTGATATGCATGAAAGGTCAAAAAACACTTACATTGTCTTATAATATGCATTTTTTTTACCTAATTATCTCAACAGCTCCCATTAGTTAAGTGATTCATTTGTTCCCAAACCCCTCCTTTGCATGAGGCTAATCTGCTGTGATTGGTTCAATGACCCAGTCTGTTGTGATTGGTTGACTGGGTTCAACGCAAGAAAGAGAGAAACGCCTACCAGGGCTAGGAAGTAGCCCAGAGTATGTAAGAGCCCACTGCAGGAATGCAATAAAGCAATGTAGTTAAACACCAGCATATTACTCTACTCTTAACCACAACCACAACTAATAACAACACACATTCAGTATTAATCCACACAGTGGCAAATGTTGAACTATTTAAAAAATTGATCACGCCGCATGTGTGAGGAACAGCTGATGGTGACCATAGCAAAGGCAAACGACAGAGGATCACCAGTTCAGAAACACATTTAAATTGGTAAGGGAAGAAGCACGCGTCACATATTTTAATGTGGTTTTGAATGCGACATGTAAATAGCTCCATAAAGTTTTAACCTGAAAGATAGAGTACGAGCACTGATCTATAATAGATAGGCGATTACAAGCCACGCAGAGTGATAAGTTATAACACACAAATAAACATTTTTTTTGCAAACTACACAAAACGAGGCAACAGTTTTCCTTACACTTGTTACATGTTATGATCCGGAGGAAGAAGAAACTGGTCGATATGAACTATAACAGTTACTGACAAAGTCCCTGTCAAAGTCTGAGAAAGTGCCATACATAATAGTCTCTGCTGCTCCTTCCTTTAGTTGCAAATGGCCGACGAGTAGCGGGTTGCAGAGTAGGTTATTGTATCAAAAATCTGAGAAATGACAGGAAAAAACACAGCACTAGGTTTTGTATACTATGGTATTGTTGTGAAAATGAACTTTAACCCTTTATTCCCCACAGCTGAATCTTCATCTGTCAGTAATCGTCATCTTCTCTTCCGTGATCCTCCGTGCTCTAGGCGCGTTCACGTTTTTAAACCTCTGCTGGATGGTTTCATTCACTTAGTGCTGTGTTACACATTGCATGGAATCTCTTTTTTAAAAACCCGTAATAGGGGATTTTTAAGACCAGGTATTAACTATTTTGTGGCCAATTCTTCACTTATCTACAGACTTTAAATTTCAACCATTATTAGGTCATGAAACAATCAGACTGGACTGACTTTGTTAATCAAAAAAAGATGCCGTGGGTGTTCAGCCCTAAGTTGTGTTGCATTCATAATAGAGCTGCTCAAGCCGTTACTAAGAGCACTAGGTAATTGTAGACTATATTTTGCTAAAGGGCAATAATACAAAAGCCACTGTATGTTTGCTGATTGTAGTCATGCATGATTTACAGCTTATCTGCACTAAATGGAGTGGAAGATCAACAAAACGTTGTGCCCGAGGGCCTTTGATGCACATACCTGATACTTTTTGAGAACCACATTTTAACACATTGTATATTGTAAGATTCAGCTGACAAGAAAATATAAGATGAAGGAGGCGGCACTCCTTGCCTCACTGTTAGCACTGTTGCCTCACAGCAAGAAGGTTGCTGGTTCAAGTCCCGGCTGGACCAGTTGGCATTTCTATGTGGAGTTTGCATGTTCTTCTCATGTTTGTGTGGGTTTCCTCCAGGTTCTTTGGTTTCCCCCACAGTCCAAAGACATGCTGTATAAGTTGGTGTGTGTGTGTGTGTGTGTGTGTGTGTGTGTGTGTGTGTGTTTCCCAATACTGGGTTGTGGCTTAAAGGGCATCCACTTTGTAAAACATAAGCTGCAATAGTTGGTGGTTCATTCCACTGTGACGTCCTCTGAAATAAAGATTGACAAAAAATGAATGAATGAAAATAAGATTAAGATTTTAAGGTAACTTAAGATTCAAAGTATATTTAACAATATTTTCATAGTTTACTCATGCTCATTTTGTATGCTACAAAAACTGTATTTTATTTTCTCGGTGGAGCCAACATAAGCTTTTTAGCATTTTCATTTTTTTATAAGATTCAAATAACAAAAACAATGGAAACATTTTAAAGCAATTGTCAAAATAGGTGCACTATTCCTTATAGATAAAGATATCCACACTTAGAGTATAGGGTACTGCTTAAACATGTTGAACAAGAGAGAGAGAGACAGATTTCCATCTCTTTTTTCACAAACTAATCGATTTCCCTGATGATGTGTTGGTTGTAGTATTTATTATTTGCAACATACTGCTGCCAAAGTGAATAAAGAAAATAAGGAAAGAAAATAAGGGTGGGGCGGTTTTTCTAACCAGCCGAGTGAATGAACATGTCAGAAACATTCAGTACTAGAACTTCAGGGGTAGACACAGAGTTAAAGACAGAGCTGGAAATGGGAGAAGTCAGGGAGGGAGAAGGGGGGAAAGAAGGCGGAGAAAATGACTGGCCTCATTTAACCTAGCCTTTATGTAATACAGTGATGGTGACTCATTTGTGTAGAATTTCAGCTTTTTTTGTCAGTTGTTCTTCGCATTTAACTTTTTCACTTTTCTACACTTTGGTTTTATATAAAGGTTATCAAAAACTGACAATTCCATCAAAACTTACAAACCATTCTTTTAATATCAAATTTTCCATTCGGCTGATTTGGGTGCAAAAACTGTCCCTTTAAATGAGCGAGAAACAGACACACACATGCAAACCTATGTGTTCTTACAATGGGAACATTGATACAGCAGCAGTGAAAAGACAAACAAGAGCGCATGATTAAATCTCATGGACTTTGTGGCCAGTTTCCTGATGAGTCACCACCCAAAACCATCTCTGAGTATGTGGGACCTCCCCAGCGCGCTGTTGATCAAAAGCGTTGGTTAAGATCAGTATGTGTTTCTCAGTGTTAAGTCAGTGGATTGGAGCATGAGAAGAGAGATGGCAACTTGGCTCACTTTATTGGCAGAAATGTTACTGATCTTTTTTGTGAAATGAGTTGTTCATACACAACATGAGAAGATGTGGAAACATTAATTTGATTAGACTCTTACTCATTTGCAGAACATTTAAAGCTGTCTGCAATAAAATGGCAAACCAGGACAAGTTGGTAACAGTCATGCCAGGTTCAGTGTTGTGTACATTTTCATAGAAACTATACTAACAATATTCGTTTGCATTTTTTGAAACCTTGCATTGACTGCATAGACTAAACACAGAACATGCATGTTCACACTGATCATCATTGCAAGAATTACACACTTTTGTAGTTTACAAGAACACAATAAATTGCATTTTGAAAAGTTTCCAAAACAAGTTTGTATTTTAGGACCTTTAGAAAAGTTCCATTTAGTATGGATAGAATTCAGATGTGCTGCACTTGTGATGTTTTTGTTGTAACATGACATACCAGCTTCAGTTGCACTGCTTCATTTTACATTTATAAATTCTCTCTTTCAGCCTCAGTTAGATGTCTATTCGAATAATATGAATTTGAAAGTTCTAGTCAGTTTGTTTATTTTTTTTTCTCGTAATAATGGAAGTTTACACTAGTTGACAAAAGTCTTGTCGACGATTCCAGTTGTAAGAGCAACAAATTATAACTTTACTTTTAGAAGATCATTTGGAAAAGTGGCAGAAGGTAATTTTTTTTTTTTTTTAAATGAATCATCTGTTGTATTGCCTCCAGATCATCACAAATACTGCAGAAGACCTACTGGAACCAGCATGGACCCAAGATTCTCAGAGAAATCAGTCAAGTTTTGTAAAGGAATAAACATGTTTTGGGGTTGCAATCAGTATGCGGCATGCAAGAAATCTCAGAGTGGATGGCAACATCAACAGCCTGAAGTATCAAGACATTTGTGCTGCCCATTACATTACAAACCACAGTTGATGGCAAATTCTTTAGCAAGATAGCGCTCCTTCTCATACTTCAGCCTCCACATCGAAGTTCCTGAAAGCAAAGAAAGTCAAGGTGCTCCAGGATTGGCCTGCCCAGTCACCAGACATGAACATTATTAAGCATGTCTGGGGTAAGATGTAGGAGGCATTGAAAGCTGAATCCAAAGAATCTTGATGAACTCTGGAAGTCCTGCAAGATCGCTTTTTTTTTTTTTTTTTTGCCATTCCAGATGACAGATGAGTCATTGCAGAGATGTATGGATGCAGTCCTCCAAGCTCATGGGAGTCATCCACAATATTAATTCTTTTTCCACTGCAGCATGACTTTATTTTCTACACTGTACATTATTTATGTTAAGTGACAAGACTTTTGACTTAGCAAAGTCAGCTCTTACTGTCCTAATTAAATAATTAAAATCAAGACATGATCATATTTTATTTTGGTAAAATAAGTGTAATTTAGGACTTTGCCTTTCATAAAAGCCACTTCTGATACCAACTTACCAACTAGAAGTCAAGTTATTTGTTTTTTCTAAAACTTGGATATGTGACAATACTTTTTTTTCAGGTAGTGTATAATTGTAGCTCTCATACTAAATGTACATGCTAAACAGAATACTGAGGGGTCTCTGAACAGACAATGAGTGGCACCAGGAGCACATGTATGTGTTCAAAACAATATGTTTACTTGGTTTCTTAGATCCTAGTTTGTGTAGATTCTTTTGCTGCTGGATCCACCCAGCCTCCAAGCCCACTTTCACTTTCACTGCGTGTTTCACCCAGCTCCTGAGTTCAACCCTTTTTGAACCATTTGTCCCTTCTGCATCCACTGATGGCATGTTTCCATTGAACAATATGATACAGTTTAGCACAGTATGGTAAATTGGTGCATGTACACTTTTTGGCACCCTTTCCAAAGGCTACCTAGCAAAACAGAACAGTACCAAAAAGGGTGAAGCTACAGTACATTCCCAGCTGATTGTTATTGGTTTACAGAGAGTCTTCATTAGTGTGTTCTACAGATCAAGTGATTGACAACACAGGAAGTGTCAATAATAAATACACAGCCAAGACATGACACCATAATTATGCATATAATAAGTCATGGTCGACCTGAGTTCAAACAAACCTAATCGTCTTCTTGTCAAAAAGCAAGCCAAAAATGCCAAAAAGCAAGAACGGAATCTGTTGTGTGTCCTCTATTGTTGTTTATGAGGGTATCTAAAAATGGTAGGCAAGTGTGAGTTTGTGTGTGCTGGCTTCAAACATCCATTAAGGAAATGGACAAATGCAAGAGTTTACAATGAAAAACAAATGAGCAAATGATTATTTCAGCAACCTAAAACACAAATAAACGGTATTTTTTACTATTATTATAACCTTTTGGACTATTATATGAACTGACTATGATTTAGAATGTAATCACGTTTGTAATTACAGACATTCAGTTATTCGCATTTGCATTGGACAGCAGGTATCATCAAATCCTTTTCATTAAAAAGTTTGTATAGATAAGTATTTCTGTACATAAAGCCTTTTTGTGCTTCTCATGTGATATGCAAATACAGTAATAAGGCTTTTATTTTACTTTTGCTTTTACTTTTCTTTGAGCAAGAATGATGTTGGCAGCAACTTTCTGTAATTCATCAGGCCTACCAAAAGGGAAACCTTTGGCAGCGAAAATGCAAGCCAGACAAGGTAACCTATACCGAACCACACTGTACTGTACTGAACTGTACTGCTCAGTGGAAATGAAATAGCTTCATAGCTTCTTTATCACAACTGGCTCTATCTCGCTCCCAACCTCACTTGTCACTATTGCTTCCACCTACCTCCTTAGCTCCTTTATTGCTGCTGGTCACACCCAGCTTCCAAGCCCATTTTTCGCCTCTGCCTTTGTCTAGCTCCTGAGCTCCCTTATCACTGGTGGGCCCAATAGCTCTCGAGCCCCCTTGTCTCTTCTGGTTCTGCCTAGCTCCTTACCTCCTTTATTGTTGCTGTTTCTACATAGCTCTCATCACATGTGATATCCCTGACTACGCCTACCTCATGACCTCCTAGTCATTACTGGTTTCACTCAGCTCCCAAGCACCTTCTTTGTTAGTGGTCCAGCCTAGCTCACAAGTGGTACGATACGTTCGGGATGCTTTTATGGCCGTTTCCACTGTCAAAAGGCACCAAAAAGTGAATCGTACTGTACCACTTATTGGGTACCCTATTAAAAGGGTACCAAAAGACGCTTAACGCTATTGGTTTACAGAGAAATGCCAGTAGCACATACACAAGGCAGGAGAATGAAAACAAAGGAACCACCATTTTAAATACACAGCCGAGACATTACATTGTTGTAATATATATATATATATATATATATATAGACTAGCCATGGTCGACCAGAGGTCAAACAAACCTTGTCGTTGTCTTGATGTACCGCAACAAAGCCAGGAAGAACAAAATCTGCCGTGTTTTATTGTTGCTTTACAAGGTTGTCTAAAAGCATGAACGGTTTCACTATCATGAGAGAGCTCGCCGCGTCTTTATTTGAAATAACAAACTTCTTGAGCTGATGACAATAACGTTTAAGTGCTTTTGACATCCGATCCTTTAAGAAACGGAAAAAAGTGAGAGTGAAGCGCGAAAAAAACAAAGGTAAAGCCAGAAAAAAACAAAGGAGCAAACGATTCTATTAGCAAACTAAAACATGAACAAACTGCCATATTTGAGAGGTTTGCACTGACTGTGGGCTATATGTATCTATATGTTTTGATCGTTTTTGAACCCAAATGAGAGCTAAAAACTAGTCATCAAATAAACAGAAATAAGAGAGAAAAGGTCTGTCTATTCTGTCTATTTGACTACTAGTCTAGTTTTGGGCTATTCTTAGATGTATTTTAGATTTTTACTAACAACCCAGCTTTAGTCTTGTTTTAACCAGGCTGTCAACATTTAGATGTCTATTAGATGTCAATTAAACACAAAAATGTTTGCTGGGTTGGATGAATACGACCAAGTTAGTGACATAAGTTTGGCACACCAAGACAGACCAGCTTTTAATGGACAATTGAATGTTTTAAGATTTACGTTCCTTTTTAACAACTTTAAAAAAAATAATAATAATAATTTACATCCTTACAAGACAAACATTTTAGGAATGTAGCTGGACAAGCATTCAGTGTAAAGATTAGTCATCACTTCCCTTAACCTATAGTTCTCTTCAATGCGTGCTGTTTTACAGAGTGGCAACTGGTGGAAGACCAAGGCCTAACATCAGCCTAACAATCCTAAATATGATGAATGCCAAAGATATCATCCTATCAGCTGCAAAGGGAAGCATCACACTTACTGACTTCTTTCAACACGAGTTAATCACAGAGTGGCTGTTTGTGTGACTCAGACAGTAATCTGAAACATTTCTAATATGAGTCCTGTGAAGGGAAGCATCTGACCCTGTCACGCAGCTGAGGCTTTGTGTGTGATGAGGCTTGGGTTTTAGGGCAATCTCCAAGATTTTGCATCTCCTCAGTGAAGCTGGTTGTTTTAAAATGGAGAATGCTAAATCATAATTTATATTCTTTGGAACAATATTAATATTATAATATTACCTTTGTGAAGCCAGGCATTTTAAAAAGAGTTAAATGTTCCCCCAATTTGACTAAATATATAGACAAATGGTATAGTAAGCTGTAGCAAAATGTATAGTGTTTTTTGTTGGTTGCATGTGTGTCTTTGTATTGAAGTTATTATATCACTTCTATTCCTCACTACGTTGTAAAGAATATTTAAAAAATGAAGTTTGCTGTGTGTTCAAACTACTTAAAGTGCATCCGCAAAGTATTCATAGCCTTTCACTTTTTCCACATTTTTTGTGTTACAGCCTTATTCCAAAATGGATTAAATTGATTTATTTCCTCAAAATTCTACACACAATAGCCCATTATGATACTGTGAAAAAAGATTTTTTGAACTGAAAAAGCTGAAAAATCATGTACATGTACAAAAGTATTCACAGCCTTTGCTCAATACCTTGTTGATGCACCTTTGGCTTCAATTGCAACCTCAAACCTTATTGAATATGATGCCACAAGCTTGACACACCTGTCTCTGGGAATTTTTGCCTAATCCTCTTTGCAGTACCTCTCAAGCTTTATTAGGTTGAATAAGAAGTGATGGGGTACAGCCATTTTTAGATCTCTGTTCAATAGGATTTAGGTCTGGGCTCTGGCTGGGCCACTCAAGGACATTCACTGAGCTGTTGTGAAGCCACTTCAATGATATTTGGTGATGTGCTTTGGGTCATTGTCCTGCTGAAAGATCAGTCACCCCAGTTTTAAGCCAAGAGCCCTCTGAAGCAGGTTTTCATTCAGGATGCCTCTGTACATTGCTGCATTTATCTTCCTCTCTGCCATGACTAATCTTCCATTTCCTGCCGCATGAAAAACATTCCCACAGCATAATGCTGCCACCACCATGCTTCAATATAGGGATGGTATTAGCCTGGTGATGAGCGCTGCCTGGTCTTCTCCAAACGTAACACCTGGTATTCGCTCCAAAGAGCAAGTTTAGTCTCATCAGATCAGAGAATTTAGTTTTTTATGGTCTGAGAGTCCTTCAGATGTCTTTTGGCAATTCCAGACAGGGAGTGGCTTCTGTCTGGTCACTCTACCATACAGGCCTGCTTGGTGGATTGCTGCACAGATAATTGTCCTTCTGTAAGGTTCTCCTCTCTCCACAGAAGAATGCTGGAGCTCAGACAGAGTGACCATTGGGTTATTGATCATGGCAACTGAAGATGGAGGCAACTGTGCTCACTGGAACTTTCAGAGCAGCAGAATTTTTTTCTGTAACCTTCACCAGCTCGAGACAATCCTTTCTACAGACAATTCCTTTGTCTTCATGCTTTGTTTGTGCTTTGACATGCATTGTCAACCCTGGGACCTTTTTTAGACAGGTGTAAGCCTTTTCAAATCATGTCTAATCAACTAAATCTCAAGAATGATCACTGGAAACAGAATGTACTTTAGCTCAATTTAGAGCTTCAATGCAAAGGCTGTAAATACTTATGTACATGTGATTTTTCAGTTTTTTTTTTTTTTAGACATTTGCAACAATAAAAAAAATGTTTTTCATATTGTCATTATGGGGTATTGTGTGTAGAATTTTGAGGAAATAAATTAATTTAATCCGTTTTAGAATAAGGCTGTAACATAAAAAAAAAATGTGGAAAAAGTAAAGCGCTATGAATACTTTCCGGATGCACTGTATATAAAATGAGCTGAAACAACACAACTCTTGTTTTTATTTATTTATTTTATTTTTTTTTTTTTTTGGGGGGGGGGCAACTTAATTGTTTTATATTCAATCCACTTACATTTGTAAAAACTAATAAGTTATTTAATTCCTTTATGTTGTTCCAACACAAATCAATTGTGTGGAACCCAGCATTTTTACAGAGAATGCTGGGATCCAAACAACTTGTCCAAACACAAATTAAGTTAACTTGATTGTTTTAACAAATTTAAGTATATTGAACATAAAACAATTAAGTTGCCCCAAAACAAGCTCATTTTATGTAAGTAGTTTGAACGTGCAACAAAATTAATTCTTTGAGTGTACCTCAGAATGGAAAATCCGACACCATCTTCAGACTGGCTTCCACCTCCATGTTGCATACTTTCTCTTTGTCTCCCTATTTCCTCTCTTACCCCCTTTGTCTCTCTCTTTTTCTCTGTGGGCTGATAAAAGATAATGTTTTCCTGCTGCCTGACTCTCCACACTGGCACATTGGCACGGTAAACAACAGAGGAATTCCTCCTTCCAGCTTTTGCTGCTTGTCCCTGTGCTGTTTTCCACTTTCAGGATCAATCCTTTTTTAGTCCTATTTGAAGTTATTTTAACATGAATGTAAAAGCTTGTGTAATGAGTTACACATTTATTGAAGCACCTCTCAGTTCTTTTTAGTCTCAGATCCAAGACTCGAGAAAAGAGATGATGCCTGAGAATCAGAAAAGATTGTCAACCCTTTAAGGACAACACAAAATCTTCAGCAATATACATACAAACCAAAAACATGTTTGACTTATCAATATCGCACTTTTAAAAAGAACACTATATCTTGTTGTATAACTGCAGGATAATATATACTGTCCACAGTATGCACAACACTTTTGTAAAGCTGCTCTGGAACAACAAATATTGTGAAAAGCTCCATACAAATAAACTTGAGTTAAATGTAATCCATTCTTAGAGTTAATCTGTTACCTGATGGAAGAAGTCCCTACTAAGCTGACAAACTTTATTTAACTGGTAAGCTTACTTTTCAGTTTTTACTGACTTTACAAGTTGGTGACCCATTCCTTGCCACTGTTGCCACTGGCTTGCTTGTTTGGGGCTTATGAAACGGGGCGTCAGTGGAGTTGCTCTTAAAAGATTTGTCCATCAGCAATGATAATTATATTACACGGATCTGAATTAAACTGTACTTCAATGTATACTTAACTGAACTAAATCAGTTTGAATTTACCCTTAATTGAACTACATGTGATGGGGCGACGTATGGGCTTGGAAACCCACCCGTGTTAATGGTGATTGGCCTGGTGACACAGTCGACAGATTTTATGTGATATGCTACTTGTGTGAATTATACTCAAAAGTTAAAAGGAATTTAAATGCTACTTACTTTAATATTGACTATGAATAATGTGATTATTTAAATAAAATGGTTTTTATAGGTTCTCAAAGAAGAAACTCTGGGTTGGGTTTTAATTCCTTTCGGTTAGATCCAGTTATGTAAGGTATTTGAATTTTATCCAAAGCTATTTTAATGCAGATTTAATATTCCCAAATATTTATTAAGTCGTTTTTGTGTTACAGGACTAGGACGACTATTGTTACTACTTTTGTTTGTTGATTTAGGTGAAAGGCCCTGTTTGTGGTGTGTTGTATACAAATAATATTGTAACTTTTCTTTTTGTTGTTTGTTTTGTTACTCCCCTTGTTTTTAAAGGGCAGCCGCTCGGCCTCCTCTGTGGGTGTGACTGGCACTGGTGAGGTGGTGGGACCTTTTGACGGTTTGTGGTGATTGGTATATATTTTTGGCGTGCTGTGGTTGCTGTAGTGTGATTGCTGTGCTACTGGGAGTTAAAAGCTACTCATTGGTTGCATCTTCTCACACTTAGTCTTGCCCCGTTGTAGGCCTGTGGTTTGCCCTGAATGTTTTTTTGTTTTGTTTTTTGTTTTTTGTTCTCTTTAGTATTCCCTTTTTAAATTGAGATTGCCCAATTAATGGGATGTTTAACTAGTAACTGGTTTTGTATTTTATAATAGAACTTTTTGAATAAGTCATAGAGTTCTGATTATGTTTTATGGCTAGTTATTCATTCATCATTAAATGATGGGTTACATTCTCTTTCCTGCATGAATTGTTGGAATGTTGCAAAATTTGCAACATTGTTGAGGCTTTTATTCTCTTTCTTTTCCTCTACATTGTAAAAGTGAAATAGGAAAATAGAATAATACACTGTAAAACCCAACAGTCAACTTTATCAAATGGAATGAGTGTAGTTAACTCAAAATTTACTTGAATTAATTCTACTCATTTTTAATTTTCTACTCAGTTTTTGGAAGGTAATGCATTCATTAAATACCTCATAACTTGTTATAGGTTATGATGTAATAATAAGTTATTAGAGTTTGTAGTACTTCGTTTTTTTGAGGTCTTTTCTTTTTTTTTTTGGGGGGGGGGGGGGGGGGGTGGGGGGTTTACTGTGCTCAAATTGCTTCCTTTACTCACAGTGTCCACAGTACTCCTTAGGTCTAGTTTTTGAACTTAAATGGCTTGAGTTATCTTAACTTTTGGGTTTTAGAGTATAGAGAAAATTACTGAATAGCTAAAATACTGGAATAACTGAAATTTATGAATAGTTCAGTGCAAAATAGGCTAAAGTTTTCTCTTGGCAAACAGTGTCTCGAAAATTAGAGAAGGGAATTTGGTCTGAAAGCCCCTCTGCAGTGTTTAAATCTCTACTCATCTGAACGAACCAAAAGGCTGGACAAACCTGACAAACTTGCTGAGGAACAATTTGAACAGACACTGAGCCAAAGTTCACTTTACTGATGAAAGAGATTTTAATTTGGTACAATGGAAAACTTTTTTTTTTTTCATTGTCAAACTGTGGAAAGAGTCCAAAGTGTAAATAATTTATTGTAAAGTAATGAAAGTGTCATAGTCTGAGGATGTATTTCTGTAGCAGGATTGTGCTCTTTTAAGCAGCTGCATGGCAGACTGAATGCAAATATTTATCAGAAGCTCCTTCAGCAATATGTGGGTTCTTCCCTGCATTCATTACCCAGTCAGCTGGCAATTTTCATGCAGGTAAATATGCATCATCTAGCAGAAAAATGGGCATAGCAGTTCCTTGAAGCTGAAAAGACCAGCATAATGAAATAGCAGGCCAGAGTCCTGAACTAAACCTGATTGAATCTTGATCTCTGGAATCTTGATCTCTAAACCTTGACCTCTAGAAAATCTACAAAGTTATGACTGAGAAAACCATACAGAGCAGTGTAAGAGATTAGTATATCACATGACAAGAAGGGTCTGGCAGCAGACCGGTTTCAGATGTGCACACGTAACTCTGCCGCCAACCCAACCTCTCACAGTGACGTCACTAGCTCTATTGAGTGAATTGTGTCTGATGTTGCATGTCTGAGACTGCATGTTTCAGCTTGCATATGCAAGTCAGTTACGATTAAACGTGACTGCAGATGTGTTGACATCATTTAAAGTAAGAGTTTCTACTCGTTTTGACTGCCCTTATATTCACAAGTTTTATTTTTATTCTTTCTTTGTGCTAATATCAATGCTGCTCTGTAATTTTGATCATTGTTTTTTCCACAAAGTAAAGAGTTCTTGTTGAAGTGTCTTGGTAATTGTATCCCCTTTCATGAAGCATGGATTCAGTAAAATTTGTGTAATGTTGTTGGAATACCTTCTGTGTGAATACAAACACATTTTAAAATTGATTCTGTCATTGTTTCTGGCTTGGGGAACAAGTACATTGCAGGAATAAGTCCCAGAATAGGCCCTGGTCCTGGGACTGTGTGAGCAAAACCCAAAAATATGCCAGGCACAACTAAATTTCCATTAAATTTGGATTGATGGATATTACAATCTTTAAAAAAATAACAATGTTGATCTCTACACTTTCAGAAAAAAAAAAATAATACAATGTTGTACCAAAGAAAGTACAAACCCTTGTCCCTGAGGCAGTACCATTTTATGCAACAGAACTGTACCTTAGGACAGAGACAAATTTGTACTAGTTTAAGTACATGGTTTACCATGGGAAACCAAAATGTACCTTTGGTTTTAAAACACTTTATTTGAAATATTTTGCTTAATTGGATTAGCGATAAATGCCCATCACTTAAATGTTGGCACAAGACAATTTTTGAGTTAATTCCCTGGAACACCTTACCCATGTTTTAGACAAAAAACTAAATTTTTTTTTGGACTGTCATAAGTTTGGACTCCATGTTTAGATTATTTGGAACTTAGTCTCAGCCCTATCATGCTTAAAGGAATATTGTAATTGTATTATTATCTGAAACATAAGCAATGTTTTTAGCCCTTTTTCTGATGTTTTATGTGGGGTAGTCCTGTTTAATATATAATCTGAGCTTTTTTTTCTATTTTTTTCTTCTCTCCGTTGATATTTTAATTGCATGTCTTTTGAAGATGTTTTGTTATGCCTGTATTATTGTGAAAATTCTATAAAAATGAGTATTTTAAAAAAAGTTTATTTTAGTGTAAATGCACCTTTTCAATTTACAATAAATAATAACAAATTCTTTAACATAAATCAAGATCTATTTTTTTGCTAAACATTTCACAACTTTTCACAAAAATGTTACAAAAACACATTCTCCCATGTCCAATATAAAACATTTTATTCTCCAGTTTTCACACAATACCTTTGCAATCACTTAAAAGTTCATTTAATTTACTTCATTTTAAAATATAAATAGCGTTATGCAAAAGTATTGTAACGAGATATGCACACTGTTTGATTAGCTTTACAATAGTAAAATGTCTGCATGAACACTTTGCATATGCTGGACCTTTGTCAGCTCATGTCCATAGCGGAAACACCAAAAGGTGCAGATATCAATAATGAAAATGTACTTATCAGAAAATGCTTACCAAATGTTCATTTAAAAATGCCTTAAAGGTTTAGTTTACAAATATTCAACCCATGTCATGCCTACCATAATTTCAAGAATTTCCTGAGAGCTACTGACTTAATTTAGAAACTATGTTTAGGCATTAATAGTGTTGATATAGAAACGCACAATTCCCAATCTGAGGGAGTGAACAGCTCCCAGTAGAACATGCACTCAGCAGCACCAGTCAGGTGGTACACTGGTCAAGTGAACAATTCTCAAGTTGTAATTATTAGTTCTATGAGAACATGTTAACGCTATTTATAAGATGGAATCTTGCGTTTATGATAATTATAAAATGTCATTGTGTCATAATAAAAAAAATGTGGAGTTGGTGTCAAATATAATTTCATTCAGAAAAGATGTAAAGCATGCTATAGTTAGATAAATAATCAAATCAAATAATAAAAAGGAATGGAACGTTTCTAAAAGAGAGAGAGGAGAGAGTTTATAAAACATGGATGCAGTCAAATCAGGTAGAAATGTTTGTGCATTTTACTGGTCAGTTGTTGCTGGATCAACAAAAATACTGGATAATTGTGTAAAAGAATTCTTTATGTAACCCCGCCAGTTCTACTCCACCCAACCTGCTCCGAGCTGATATCAAACAGGCGACCTTCCGAATGGGAGTCGGTTGCTCTAACAAAGAGGGCTAAAGACCATGGTCTCTAGAGCACCTTTAAAGGTCAGAGGAGTGAGGTTTACCTGCACAGCACACACTAGCTGGCCTCCATTACACTCACCCCCCTAAACCTCACTATCATCCGGGTCACGGCACCAATGTAACCCTGCCGGTGCTACGCCACCCAACCCACTCCGAGCTGGTATCGAACCGGCGACCTTCCGCATGGGAGTCGGTTGCTCCAACAAGGAGGCTAAAGACCATGGCCTCTAATGTCTGTCGCTAGAGCACCTTTAGAGGTCAGAGGAGTGAGGTTTATCTGCACAGCACTTACTAGCTGGCCTTTGTTACATTTATACGTAAGCACTTAACAACTTTGCGAAATTAGAGTGTGCCAGTGTCTCTTGAGACTTAAAACTCTGAGGTCTGTTTTAGTCTTAAAAAAAGTTCTCCCAAAAATTAATTTTACTCACTATTTACTCACTCTCATGTGGTACCAAACTTCTATGAGTTTATATCTTCTGTTGGACACTAAAGAAGATTTTTTTTAAGAAATTTGAAAACCTGTAACCACTGACTTTAACTGTAGAAAAAAAAACTACTACAAAAGACAATGTTAATAGCTTTCTTCAGAATAACTTCTGTTGTGTTCAACAAGGTTTAGAACAGGTAAAGGGGAGTAAATGATTTCAGAATTTTATTTTTAGGTGAAATGTCACACCATTTACCTTGATTCGTTAATCTAAATCTATGCTCCTTTTATCGCATTGCCAGTTATTTGTTCTTTTCTTGCTGCTTCTGTTGTAGCAGTTAAATGTTGCTTTGCAGTTTTAAGGCTCTATTCGTAATTCTTTGTGCTTCTACGCTTTCGTTTGTTCTCAAAGTTAAACAGTCAAAACTGTCACCACATCACCACACCCCATCATGCCACATAGCAAAAAAAAAAAAAAAGAGAGAGAGAGAGAGAGAGAGAGAGAGAGAGAGAGAGAGAGAGAGAGAGAAAGGGTAGCATATAAAGAGAACTATACTCTTCCTGATTCCAATGACTAAGCTATGGTAATGCCTCAAAGGGAAATTATTTTGATTTACCGGCCATTTTGAGCAAACAGCAAAGAGACACAACCAGCCTGTATTTGCATACGTTTTAAAGTCAAGCTTGCACATCTCATGGAACCCACTTCCCCTAGTAATTTTGTGTTTATTACACATCTATATATTGGCTAACATCAAAGACTAGTCATCAAATAGATGGATGAGACAGACATCACATTTATTCCTGCTTATTTTATGACCTGTCTATTTTTTACTATTGTCAGATTTTCTCTTGATATCTTTTTTCAGTCTCTATCAACCCCCTTGCACTCTGAGAATGACATCTAGTAAATGGCCTTTCGTTACAAGATAAATGAATAAACAATAATAATTAATCGAATGTATTGTAGACAGCAAGACATAAGACAAGCCGATTCATTCTCATTATCCTCAGCACTGTAAATGCTAAGGATCCACATTTAAATCTACACAATTTGTACCATTATGTTTACTAGGTGCCTTTTTCTTGTATGCATCATCTGGATGCAGGTAACAAGATTTCTTCCAAGCAAAGGCCACCTGTTCCATGTAAATAAACCTGATGGAGAAGGCTTTTGTGTGTGTTTAGGAACATGTGGGTGTGTTCGCTCTTACAGTTGACTGCTGTACAGGTGCAGAGTACTGGGACTGCACTATGGGAAAAACAATATATACAACAGAGAGACAAGCGTCCCTGCAGTAAGCTTGCAAGCAATGTCTTTAATGAATTTATTTTGTATTCTTTGTTAAAAGCTATTATAGCAATATAATTTTAATCTCTTTGTTTGTTAATATATATATATATATATATATATATATATATGCACAGTTGCACTTCACTTCTATTGGTCAGCTGTGGGGAAGGGCTTCAAAATTTACACCTAAGAATTAGGACACCAGTACAGCACCGGCACACGTCATCATACGTCATCGCAATCTCTTGCTTCATGTGAGATCAGACGAGGACGACTGCTGTAGTTATTGCAATTGTGCTATTTTTTTGGTATTTATCTTCAAGAAATCACTGAAGGCTTATATCATGTTATTATAACAATCTAATGTGGCAATAAGATCGTAATTGTATTGTGCATTTACACCACAGAAAGGCCATATTCATTTATGTAAACACATGAAAACAACATTAACATTAATAGCTATGCTGTAAAAAGCTCATTCTCAGCTACTAAACATTACTGACAGGGTACTCGAGTGTCATCAGGTGTCAGAATGTTGTGGGACTGCAGTACTAGAGTTATTAATAGGGATGATAGATCACGAAATTTAGCGTTTTTTTTTTTTTTTAACGTTTTTTTTTAAGCATGACGGTAAAATACAAACGTGGGTATGAATATATTAAAACGTGTTTGTTTGTCTAAAGAATTCATAATAATGACAAAAAATACTAATTTGTGAATCTCCTTTAGCAATGCTGCCGCTGTGGCTGGTGTATTCTGGAAAATTATCTTACCCCTTGGTTTCGCGTGTGGTCCTAAAAAATCTTTGTTCAAAGGGCTTTTTACCCCTTCCCCTTAGCCCTACATTAAAGGGCCATGAAACCCCCTCGTTTCAGCAGGGTGTTTTCACACCTCTACTTTGGAAAAAGTCAGAAAAGTGGGCGTGTCCAGCTTTGTTTAGGGGGGAGTGTCGGAGGAAGAAAAGAGGCTTGGTGTGGGAGTGTCTATTTGGGCGCGCTGAATTTCAGAGTCAAAACACACACCCAACAGCGGACAATGTGACTGTGTTTACATGGACATCTGTAGTCGAATTATTTGCCAAATTATTAAATGGTGGACTTTAACTGCAGTTTGGCTCTTTCATTCAGGGAATTGATTCATGTCCCTCGCCACAAATGAGATATTTGGTTCGAGGAGCTGCTCTAAGCGTGTATTTTCATGCAATGTTTGATACCGCACGGTAAACTCAGCATTTCCCGGAAACTTAGATGCACTCGGCAGGTAGCGTCAGAAAGCCGCGTGTGTTATTCCGGTCACAAAATCCTACACGAGGTTATAGTTTGGTTGTAGTGCTAACTTGTTTACACTCGGTGCAATAGTTTTTTCGATACGAATAAAATACGAACTGAATAAACAAAGAGCACTGGTCGGTCACATACCAAATCTGTAGAGACAGGACAATCCACAGCAACTAGAGCCGCTTCTTTATTAAGAGAAGACTACAAGCGAATACGGATCTCAGCGTTTGCAGATGAGAACAGCTCTCAGGTAAACAATAATCCTCCTTAGATACGTAAGTTATTGTTGTCGAGCGTCGCGTACACTGTTAATCCACACGTGACTCTAGATGAGCTCTCACAGAGAGAAAATGAAAACAAAAATTAACGGCAGCAAACTATAAAAGCAACACTTCACGCTTGTTTTGCCAACACAACGTGGCATCTCTGCCGTCTAAACACTGTGACAGTAATGAATATTAATGAAGTTGCACAATAGAGCGCGCTGATTGGTTTGAACCAAGCTTTACTCATGCATTAACGCATCACACTGTAAGACGTAATAAGACACACTCTGGAACAGACGTCCAGTCTGCACACTGGAATACAACGATATTATGTCATGGCCGTGACGCAGCTTCAAAAATTCGTTTCAAACCGGAAGTACGAATTTGCTTAAAATAACACTTTTTAGTGAAATATAGGTGTCATAATAGTGTTTTTAGCCGTGTGGGACACATATACGTCTGTCAACAGCTCAAAAAATGTGTTTTGGTGTTTCGTGACCCTTTAAAGCTAAAGAGAATTGGGACACCCCTACCCCTTGGCGTGCACATGCAAAACGAGGGGTGGGGGTAAGGGAAAGTGCTAAAGGGTAGAATTGGAATTGGGCCTTAATATCCACCGGGGTGCCTAAAACAAAGGTTTTTGAATTTCTGCTTTGAGTTTGTGCCATTTGAAAAGAAATGTCAGAGACAATCACATGAATGCTTTTGTAAAGAAGGTCACATTCCATATACACCTTAAACGTGAGAAAAGAATAGTGGATAAAACAGGTTCAGACTGGCTAAAGAAACACATCGTAAAGCTGTCATTATGCAATACTGTTATGCAACAATGCTGTTATGGGATTTGCAATATGAATATGTTTTTTTACTATTATTATGGTGGCTTGAGAAAGCCAACATACTGTTATACAACATAAACTTCTTCTTCTTCTTCCGTCTTCTTCTTCTTAGACTATTTTAAGAATGCATCTCCTCCTCAACCGTTCATACTACAAACACCAAACTAACTCTAAACCTTCAAACTATACTGAATTAAGTTGCTATATGTTTTCCAAATGATACGACTAACGGCTTTTCGAAAACTGACCTGGAAAACTCGGAAAAGTGTCTTAAAAATGTACTTCACATAGGACAAATTTTTGTGACCTCATAACTTTTATACAGACTTCATATAGACTGAAGGTTGGGCTCATTTAACTCAGACTACCAATCTGCCAATCACTGATGACCTTTCAACTTACTAATCACACCCTAGCAACCACTTACGGCACCCTAGAAACTATCCCATAGACTTACATTGTTAAAAAATTGCCATTGACTTTACATTTGACATACTAACAACATGAACATACCAATCCATGCTAACAATATACCAGTCCATCCTAAAAACATGCTAACGACATACCAATCCATGCTAGAAGCACTAATGGACATACTAAAATACTAATCTAACTAGAAACATACTCTGTGAAAATAGTTTTGCTATAATTACCCCAACATACAACTCAACTATAGGTTATTGTAGCACCTTCCCAACTATGGGTTATTTTAACCCAAAGCATTGGGTTATATAATTTAATCCAATGCATTGGGTTATTTTAATTAAATTTTATTTTTTCCATTCTGGTATTACTATTGATACTAGTACTACTTTTAATTTTATAATTATGGCTGTGCAAATACATAATAAACTTTAAATATTGAAAATGCTTTATTTCCATTACATTTTAGTTCCAGACGCAGAAGAATCACAAACAAGGAAGAAACAGAACAAATTACAAACAGTTATAAACTGTGCAAGCAGAAAATCCTGTGTTGGTTGAGCAGAATATTGAGCTCTGTGTGCTGTAGAGACTGCCCAGCAGCTGCAGCAGGCTTCACTCATTGTCCATAATGTACAATACATTTTAACCACATCCAAACGCTTCTAAAAGATGGTCCTGGATGGTGAAACGGACATAAAAAAACACAAAAAGGAGAGGTAATTTAATAATAAAAAATAATAATAATAATAACAATATTATTGTGTTATAGCTTAAATGAACTTTATAATGCAAAACAACATGAAAATTCAGTTTGAAATTAAAATTTTTAACCCCCCTGGTTGAGTTATTAAATAAATAACCAAATAAAGGTTAAAAATAACCCAAATTTAAATCAACTGGTTAAGTCATTTATAAATAAACTAATAAAGGTTAAAAAAAAAAAAAACCAACAAAGCACCAAATGTGTTTAACTCAACCACTGGGTTAAATAAATAACTCAAAATTTTTTTTAGAGGGTGGTCTTGGATGGTAAATCAAATATAAAAACACGACACCGAGAGGTAATTTGATTTTTAAAAAAAAGAAATAGCAACAATATTGTTGTGATATTGCTTAAACTTTATAACAGAAAAAACATCATCACACATGCATACTAATACAGCTGTTTTGTGTCAGCAAAATCAGTTGACAGTTTTAAATTTAAATTTTTAACCCAACTGGTTTAGTTATTAAATAAATAACCAAATAAAGGTTAAAAATAAACCAACAAAGCACTAAATATTTAACTTAACTAGTGGAGTTATTAATAAATAATACTATAAAAGTTAAAAATAACCCAACAAAGCACCAAATATGTTTAACTCAACCATTGGGTTGAATAAATAACTCAACGTTAGAGTGTACCAATCATATTAGAAACCATGCTCATACTATAAATACATACGTGCTAATACCAACACCTTAGCAAATGACTAGCAACCACACAGAACACATTAGCAACCGCCTAGCAATACCTTAACCGGTCAAAACACCATAGCAATGCCTTAGCAACTACTCAGAACCCCCTGGCAACACCTTAGCAACCATTCAGAACACTCTAGCAATCACTTAGCAACCCCTTAGCAACCATTCAGAATACCCTATCAAGAAATATAGCGTATGTAGTTATCTCCCTACATGCCAACTGTTTATAAATACTATAAAACCACTTAAATGACTGAACTTTAAAACTCCTTCAAACTTTTACACTAGGCTTTCTCAAGCTACCATAAAGTTTGTCGACGAACTTTACATTTGTAGTTATTAACTATAGTCCTATATTTCATCTTGAGTCAATGTGACATAAAACAGACTGCTCGCTTGTCAGTAATCTTAGTTGGTAATTAAGCACAATCGCCTAAGCAAAATAGGCGAGTTATTTGCCTTTGCATTGGAGTAGAAATGTCAATTTGAATAAGTCAATAAGATACTTCAAACAGACATGCTTTCATTGCTATCAGCACACCTCTGTTTGATCTGGCCCTTTGGGAAAAATGCAGGGCAGGGCAGGGTGGGGCACAGTAATGTGTTTGTGCTTACATTTGTGGTTTTTAATGAATATTATTCAAATATAGCCTGACTACACTGTGTATTTGAAATATTTAGAGACAGGCTGCACATTCACACAGAAAGACAGCAGAGGTGTGTCAGAATCATTAGTGTCAAATAATGTTACAAGGCCATTCTCTCATAAAAACACCTTTGCATGCAGGTTTGCATGCTGCAAGTAGGTCAAATGCACCTGATCTTTGTTCAACTTAAAAAGTAGCTTAGAATTTACATTTTACAAAAATTACATTTGTATTGAAATGTTAAGAAGAAACATGTGCTTACTTATTTAATAAAAAGCATGCTTTTAGGGCAAAATCATTGTTTATGTTAACAATTTATTTATCAATGTATGTGAGCTCGTTAATCAAAGTTGTATTTCTAATGCTGAAAAATAAATGTACTGTCAGAAAATAAATCACTTTTCAGATGCCCAATCATTGTTATTTACTTGCAGACCTTGATAGAAAAATAGGTTTAACGCTAAAATGTAAAGATTAAAAAAGTGAAAACTACACAAATATTTCATATTTAAAATTGAAGTCAGAATTATTAGCCCCCCTTTGACTTTATTTTCATTTTTTAAATATTTCTCAAATTATGTTTAACAGAACAAGAAAATTTTCACAGTATGTCTGATAAGATTTTTTTTCTTCTGGAGAAAGTCTTATTGGTTTATTAAAGCAGTTATTAATTTCTTAAACCCAATTTTAAGGACAAAATTATTAGCCCCTTTATATATTCTTTTCGAGAGTCTACAGAACAAATCATCGTTATACAATAACTTGCCTAATTACCCTAACCTGCCTAGTTAACCTAATTAACCAAATTAAGCTTTGAAATGTCACTTTAAGCTGTAGAGAAGTGTCTTGAAAAATATCTAGTCAAATATTATTTACTTTTATCATGGCAAAGATAAAATAAATAAGTTTTAGAAATGAGTTATTAAAACTATTATTTTTAGAAATGTGTTGAAAAAATCTTCTCTCCATTAAACAGAAACTAGTAAAAAATAAACAGGAGAGCTAATAATTCAGAGGGGCTAACAAGTCTGACTTCAACTGTATATAGTAGAATAATTTACAGTCCCAAAAATGAGCAATATAGCTTTCTGACACCTGAAGGTACGCCAAACATATATGGGTCTAAAAAGAACATACACAGAAAATACAGGGGTTGGGCAATAAAACTGACACGCCTGGTATTAGACAAGCAGCAACATCCCGCTTTCCTTTGTGAAACCAATACAGAAGTAACTGAAACTGCATTTTATCGAAATTTCCCTAGGCCTGGCTCCAAAATAGAGCACATTTCTATTGACGCCAATGATAAATTTGCCAAGTTTACAGCAAAAATAAATTGGTGTTTACAACCTAGTACAAAAAACGATTTTGGTGTATGGCTAATATTTTCCTTCATGAGAACTGTAAGGGTGAGTTTATTTTTTTATAACTCATCCATTTCATTCGTATTAAGTGTGAATATTTAAGGGCGTGGCCACTTGAGTGACAGCTAGGTCTCGCAGATCATCATCAAGTCACCTTAGCTGATTCTAGCTGATATGCCACTGAACTTGGCATATATATTGTGTTTTTGTTTTGTTTTATGTGGCTTTACACAGTCAGTTGCCTGGATTTCATAAATATCTTTGTGTTTACTAACACAGACTATGGGCTCTAATCAGGGCCGAGTGGGACTCCTTTTCAGCCCTGACAACCCCAAGCATTACCACCTCAGTTCACGACTGACTATATTAAAATGAGGTCACTTCCAATTCAGTTTCTAATTACACTATCATGTCTTGTTCAAGAAAACAGCTGCTTTAGAACTTCAAATGTTCAACAACCTTACAGTTTTATATGTCTTAACAATAAAATTGAAAAAAAAAAAAAAAAGAATTACTTAAGTGAGAATCGCACACGGATCGACAACGTCGTAACGCAACGTGCTGACCACTGGACCACAATGGCGCTGTTATGCCTGAGTGGCCGGAATAATAGATCATCATTACCCTGCAGGCTGCATTTTGCTCATGGAGCTGCGAGACAATAAATAAGAAAAGTGGAGCTGCGGCAAAATAATGAATAAAAAGAGTGAAAAATTAATAAAAAGAGGCTTTGGTCAAATAAAGAAAAAAATGGGAAAAAAAATGTGACTGCTGAGAGTGCAAGCAGATAAAAACACTGGCCCTCGCATCCAAAAAATGGACCGGTCGACCGGGAACTCTCCCGGTCCTCCCGATTGGCCAATCCGGGCCTGGCTCTATTTTGACAATCCATGCACAAAGTGCAGGGCGCAAAAGCATTTAGGGCATGTCAGAATCCACTTTTTCTATTTTAAGGTCGGAAAATTACACTTTGCGCCATGGCGCATGGTGAGCTTATTCTCTTAATAAGATATAGGTGTGTTTTGAGAATAAACCAATCAGAGTCTCATCTTCCATTCTCTTAAGGGTCAGTTACGTCGCTAAATGGCACATTTGCTATTTACATGGCGGACTATGTAAGTGTAAAAACTGAACGCTGCACTAGTGGGAAAACATTTAAACAGAGCATCTACAGGCGAGAATGAGAGATGAGCCTCCTCATTATTTACTTTCGCTTTCACTCTCGTGGATAGGGAAACACGTTGTATGCACAGACATCTATTAGCCTATACATAATTCATTTTGTTTATTAGGCGCAGAGATTTGTTTCAAAACTATTTCTAAATTCAGTTGTAATTTCCAGCAAATTAATAAATGAACAATAATAAGGAAGTGTGTTCAAAAACCTGAGTTATCCTAACACATGTCTAAGACCTGACAGGTGGGCAAATCTAAGCTTGTTTTTAATAAAACAAATTTAAATATGCATATAATAAATACTACTGCTAATAATAATAACATTATACAAGAGCAAATTGTTATGAATGAACTGAAAAAGCTCCCCAAGATGAAGAAGGCATGAAGGCAGTGGTTTTTATATTTATGTAGGCTACAAAATAATATTTTTGTATCATTTTAATCCTTTAATTCTTTTTCATTTGTAAAGAGATTTGCATATTGCTGTACATCCTGTGTGTATTAAGCAATGTGTAATCGAGGCGCACAACTAACGCGCTCTGCGCAGCACTTTAGACCAGCTTTGATCTGATCAAAACACCCCAAAGTGGCTCAATAATATTTAGATGTGGTGACTGTGTAGGCCATGGTAGATGTTCAGCTTTTTTAGTCATCAAACCACTCTGTCACCAGTATTTCTGTATGTATTGGTGCATTATCATCCTGACCTATGGCACTGCCTTTAAGACACAATGTTTAAACCATTAAGTGCACATGGTCCTACAGAATGGTTTGGTAGTCCTTGGCAGTGACGCTCCCATCTAGCACAAGTATTGGGCCTAGGGCAGGGGTGTCCAAATTTGGCCCTGGAGGACACCGGGCCTCCAGGGCCAAGTTTGGACACCCCTTGCCTAGAGAATGCCATTATATTGCATCCCAAACCATCACTGATTCACCCCATTCCCATGCTTCACTCTGGGCATGCAACAGTCTGCATCGTTCAATTTAGAGCTTATACACACCGTAACTCTCCCAGATGTCAGAAAGACGGTGAAGGTGGACTCATCAAAGAACAATTTGTGTTTCACATTGTCCACAGCCCAAGATTTTCAGTGTTGGCACCACTGAAACTAGGGGTGTCAAAATTAATTGTTTCTTCGGTGCACCGCGATGCAGACGCGGACAATTCTGTATCGGTTCAGTAATAATCATAACCGGTCATTATGTACTGACATCATTTATCTAATATGCGAGCACGGGTATTTACAACTCTCCAGGTGCCAACTACTTAAAAACACAGAAACTGTGCAAAATTTCGCTGCATGTGTGTGCTTTCTGGACAGTCTTTCCCTGACACATAGCAAAAGCCCCTATTTCTCTGCGATTGAGGGTTTCAATTACAATGATACTTCTGGATATAGTTCTGCAGTTCCGTGGCTGTACCTGTGCATTGTCGCGGGACCCGACCAGATTTGGTCACATGTGGAGTGGGAATAAATTTCCGAATAAAGCGCTGGAGCGGTTGGTAACTCTGGTGTAATTTTAACAGGAGTGGGCGGTCTCACAATATCGCTCACTCGCCCGCATGTGTGTGTGTTTGTTTGTTTGGTGCTGTCTATATTTGTGTATGTGTTTGAATGAGAGACAGTGTGGTGCTGTGTGTGTGTGTTTATAGTGACAGCTTGTTATAGCCACCCCCAAACACTGTGTATGTGAACTCTGATATGTCACCCATAATGTTGTTAGCATTGCAATATTTTAAGTAAAACTGTACTTTTGCTTTGCTAATTTACCCTGACACTCTTACCCTGCTCTTACTGATGGAATGTGCAATCAATGAAGATTGGCCACCTAGCTGGTCAAATTTAGCCTCCAATACTGAGTTGGCCAGTGGTTCAGTGCTGTATGTACCTTTTGTTTGTGGGCCTTATTTTTGTTAAATAAAAAGTACACATAGGCAATCATAAAAGGGTTTTATTTATATTCAAAAATAAAGTATAAACCAGTCAATTACAACATTTAATGATGTACAAGTCATCTTAAGTGTCAGTGTTCATTATAAAAGGACAAACACTTTCCATGACACTGTCTGTTAAGAAACAAATCCTACTACTATGTAGTAGTATAGGGCAAAAGACTATCAATTTCTTACCATGTTTTAACTGTCATTTTGTCTTGGAACATTAAAAAAAGCTTTGTAATATTACAGAGTACAGTTAGAGAGGTACTATGGTAACTGCAAAGGAGGTAATTGTCGACAGTGAGAAGAACAAACATGTTCATTTATCCCTGCCTCTCCCTCTGCGCTCCTCATTGCCGTGCTTCTTCTTATAGTAGCCTCTGGCCAGACCTGCAATACACTGACTGAATTCACGGAAGTTCACTTCTCCATCATGGTTCTTATCCAGTTCCTCCATGACCTCTTTAATATTCTCTGGATCCACTTTATCCTGAGACAGACACAGGGAGAGGAATGTTAATAAAGTTATAACTTACATACCACTCATAGCTATATGTATTGCAAAAAAAAAGGAGGAACAACAGCATCTTAGATGCACTAAAGGCAAATTCACGTGGCACTTTGAAAGCCTTTGTTAGGTCTGTGCATACATTCAGGTCTGATTATCGATATAGTTTGTTGGATTGTTGAATGTTTGAAACGTGACTGAAGACTGATAAATCTGATCACTATCTGCACTGGTCGTCTATCAATACAGCGTGATTTGAGTTTTAAAAGTGTGTTAGTAATTTCAAGTTGGATGAAATAAAGGCAGGCATATTTTTCAAGTCTCATGCATGCATGTTATGACTCATTAGGGTAAACCCCTTTCATGCCAAGTTGCCATAATAAGCCTCAAAGGCACAACCTTTTATTATACAAAATACATTTGTTGCAACATCTCATTGGAGGTGTTGCCTTCCTTCAACCAATGACATGCTTTCTCACAACTTTTTATTTTTTCAGTGCATCTTTCAAACTCACCTTAAATTCAGGACTTTTTAGTTCGGTTTTAATAAGATCTTTGAGTTCAGCATTACTGAGCTGGGATTTCTGCTCATCTTTTCCTGCATACTCTTCAAACACCTCAACTATGCTCACAATGGCTTTCTCCAGCTTAGACATGTCTAGAAGAAAGAAATCAACATTATTTGTGAAGGTCATTAATGACTATCAGTATCTTATCATGCACATTACCACAATACAGAAGGTCACAATACACAAACGCAATTTAACAAACATTGGCAACAATAAAATCTACAAAATAAAGTTTGAAGAAGTTTTAAAGAACAAAGGGATGTAATTTTAGCTGCATCTGGGATACTTGAAAGTCAAAGTGGTTCATAACATAACAGTATTAAATCCCTTTAATTTTTCTTTCATGGTCAAAGTGCCTAACCATTTTGAAATAGCATGATGAGTAAATAATTAAAGGATTTTGATTTTTGAACAAACTATCTCTTTAAGACAAGGGACATGCAGTAAAAATCCATAAACTGCATTGTAAAGTTTATCTTGTTTTTCTAAAATCTGTTTTACTCCATTTTGTAGCTCTGTATTGCATGATTTTGCACTCATTCTTCTCTCTCTTAATATTTTCTTGCACTTACCTCAAATGCGGGTGTGTTCCCAGAGAAGTTAAGGAGATGTTTTGCTGAAGTAAACCGTCTTCTGCTTTTAAAGCACAGGTTTAATGCTCCACAGCACAAGCTCACACACAGTGGCGGGAATGATTCATACTTGGGCTATGAAAGAACTACAGCACACCCAATCCAGTGACAAACCCGTAAAACAAGACATACTTATGTAACTTGTTATACTTTTTGAAATCAGAAATGATAATCTGGTTTCTTTGATTAAAGTTCTGCTATTTGATTATGATATGTGAATATATTCAATGAATATTCCTTGTGCACAGAGAATCATAGAGTGTCATATGTTAGAAGATGACTGTCTCCCTCGCACTCATTTTTGGGTGTTGGCCATCCTGAATGCCATCTTGCCACAATTTTGTTTATGTAGTTTATAACACCACATGCCCATTCTTTGAAAAAAAATATTTCAACACTTAAGATCAAGATGAATCTGAAAGAAGCATTGTGAAGCTACGCCAAAGCCGGTGTTAACTTTTTCATGGAGATTTAAATCACAAGCTTCGTATTTGCAGACACGCTTCTTATTCACTGACCTCAAAGTATGCAAGAGAGTTGCAAAACAGATGATATAAAGAAGACTATGTGAAAACTTTATCCTGCAGCTATACACAGAAATGCAAACACTACTGCTGTCTTCTGCAGACATACAACAATGCATGTGACTGTTAGGTTGTGCAGCAACAGGATTATAGTACTTCCCTCTTTATGAGGTAACTGCGAAAAAAGTGACTAATCAGCCACAAGTGTCATCATTTATTCATATTAGTCTAGTTTTGTATCCTGAAAAGTAAACAACCATAAACAAAACACACCCTTTTTAAATGAACGTAACTTATTTATCACAGATCTTCCTTTTATAATGATAGGCTTTTTTCTTTAAAACACAATGAAGTTAGTGACACAAAACAAATTAAATGCTGTCTGTATACGGAATGTAAATTCTGGCAGTCTAACCCTCTAAACTCTGACATTGACAAACGTAGGCCTATTATCAAAAAGGGTGTGTACTTTTAAGTGTTCTTTAATTTTCTTTTGTTCAGTTCAAGTTTTTCTACATTGTAAAGTAAGCATATGCAGACCTCCGGTGTACTGACTCTGCAGTGCACAAACACACACACACCTAGACAAATATACAAAGAAAAAGCATGATATAGGAGTCAGTATAGGTGTGTGCCTATATTTGCCATTGTATGATGCTCCATCATGAGGAAACATACTCCTTAGCTTGTACTCCTTTTTTAGAACCTTTTGATAGATTCTTTATAGTACAAAAACATTCATCAGATTAACATTTACTTTACATTATAATTTTTTTAATGTTTTTTTGTTATGTGGAACCCAGTATGGTTCTTTGGTGGTATCACTGCAAAAAATGTAGAGGACATAAATGAATATACTAAAGTAAAAATAACATACAAAATAAACTATGTATATGCAATAGAATATGTATAAAAGTTCTCACTGAAGTGGTATTTCAAAATACAAAAGCTAAAATGTACTTATACACTTCAGATACTTTAAAGTATTTGAACCATTAGGACTAAACAAGGTACAGAGCTTTTAACTAAACTCTCAGGACACTGTTTATGTTAGCATGTCAGTTTTGAAGCTAATTCCACATAGACATTAAGCAAAAAATATGTCTAAATTTACCCATCTGACATGTTTTATCTCTTTTGTGAGACAGAAATTAAATGGTTAATTGTCTGCCAGAAAAAAATGGCGGCGAGAAAATGAGTTGACGTGCTCCTGATGAATGTGTGGAATTCTGCTGACATCTAGTGATCATCGCAAAAATAACATAAGACGTATTTTCATATTACCTTAAAAAGTAACTAAGGAACACATTGTTACTTTAAAAAGGTGATTCAAGTGCTTGATATTCTACTTTTAAAAGTAACTTTACCCAATGGTCATATGACAGACATCATGATTCACTTCTACGATGAGAAAATGTGTCCTTCATTACAAGATATATACTGTAGATGCATATAACATTTGCTCTGCGCCGTGGCAGCATTAAGCTATATTATTTTTGTAGTATTAAACCCATCATTATTAGCCTACCTGAACATGGTGTCAATATAGCATACTGATAATAGTTTTAGTGAAGATATAAGGTAGGCTATATGACATAATTATGTGAGATATCTTCAGACTTGTAAAAGGGAAGAGGGAGAAAAAAACATGATAGAACTTACTCCCATGAGCTCATGCAGTGGCTGACAGACACACCCAGGAGTCTTTCTCAATTGCCAGGCAACTTGACTATTTACTCCGATTTCAAACACACACCCACAGATTGTCTGTGCTTCCTGAGGGGGGAGGTGTTTTGCGCATTTTAAAATCACAGACGTGCGTCGTCTAGATCAGTGGTTCTCAAACATTTTTTCATTAAGTACCACCTCAGAAAAAAATTGTCACTCCAAGTACCACCGAAATGAGCAGTATTGAAATACAGTAGTGTAGTAGGCCCAGTAAAGCAGCTACAACTCTGCACAGTCAAACAAATGTGGCAGATTACCTCAGAAATATAGGCTATATGTCATATATGGCACATTATATTTAATTTTTGATACATTTTGAAATATATGTAGCATGTACATGACATATTTCATTCCTCCGCATACCACTAGAAGGAAGCCCGCGTACCAATAGTGGTACACGTACCACAGTTTGAGAACCACTGGTCTAGATTATAAATTCAGGTGGCCTTACACATAACATTAAAGAAGAAATGGCCTTTACACCCGATGCAACTGCTGATATTAATACAATATTGATTATGCCTGAATGTCTGTTTCATAAACAGTGGATTAGCTGTAGGCCTGATGTCAAAAACTTTATTCTTCCTCATAGGTGTGTAAGTAGTAGAAACCCATGTCGTTCATTTCTGCAGTGATGTTTATCTCTGTGTATTATTAAAGAGAGCATGAAGTGTTAAGGCAGGTAACTCCTCTGTGAATGTGAAGATACTGGAAGATTCTATACCAACAAAGTCAGAATACCAGAAAGTCAGGTTGCCTATCGGTGTTCTCACAATTCGTGCTACCCTCTTAGATTGCACTATACCTCCAATTCAAAAATATATCAAACACATCTCCATAAAGAAAGAAGATACCCATCAGATTGTGTAACTAGCTCTTATTTTGATGTGAAGCAGGATCATTTGAGGTTGTAAAATCACCTAAATCCTAACCCCAACTATTCAAAAGTAGCATAAAATGATGGGTAGCATGAATTATTACAACATCAGCACTTTGAAATTTAAGAAAAATAATTAGGCAGATGACTTGTTTCCTCACTGGAGGCAGCGTTTGGGCACAAAGGCAGCTCGGAAAACAGATTTCAGACAGACTACTATGCCATCTTCAAATTCGATCAAAGAAATGTGCCCAGACAGGATGTAAGAAAGAATTTGGATTAGGATGAGCCTTAATGCCTTACTGTCTTGAAATGCTGCCTCCGTAGGCAGCATTTTAGAGCTTACAGATGCAGCCAAAGTGTCCAGAGCATGTTAAACTCTCTAAGGACTACGGTTTTAGCTAATCTTATTTAATTTGTGAGTAAAATGTTATTTAATGGTGAGTAAAGATCTTCAGTTTTGGGTGACCTATAAAATTGTACAATTTTGTGATGTTTTATTGTCGGATTTAATTTCAGTATAACTTTTGAGAATCTGCCATATATTCTACTGTTAAACCATCAGAACATAGAAATATAACACAGAAAAGTACTCACAAATATAGATTTGATGCCAGATCGTTTTTACGATGTGTCAAAGATTAATGAATTGAATTCTAATCTCAATCAGTCTAATTCATCTAGTTTATTATATTTTAGGCATATGCACTATGAGGTATAATATAATTTCATCAATTAAAAAATAATGCGTTTTTTTAGAAGTAAATGAAGATATCTGGTGAAACAGATTTAATTTCATGAAATCGATTTCAGACAGACTACTGTCCCACCTTCAAATTCGATAAAAAAAATATGCCAACAGGATGTAAGAAAGAATATGGATTTGGATGTACCTGATGCCTTACTGTCTTTGAACGTTTTGTATAATCACAAAAAAGCTAAATATTGAAATGTATATGATGTGTATAAAAATAAAAATTATATATATATATATATATATATATATATATATATAATTTTTTGTCATGCAACCCTGTGATTAATGATTTAAAATAATAAGAAAAATGTGAATGAGAGATAAAATGTAACCTCATTTGTAGAATAATCTGAAGATAAATCATTAAATAAAGTGCACAGAAGCTTAGTTCTGGAACATTCCATGTTCAGATTACAAAGCACAATACAGATAATCTCAAACTCCTCCAATTCCAGTGTGCCTCTGTGCCCTCGAGTCAATCCTAAAAGACATTTTGCATTTTCATTCTCAGGATGTTATTTCACAGAGAACTGTGGAATTCAGACCTTAAGAGTACAAAGAGGAAAAGCAGGACAAAAAAATATATGGAATAAAAAAAAAATCACAAAATGTTTATTTTCACGGTTGTACTATTTGTTCGGATGATGATGACATCTTTTGTGTCTAAATAATACTTCAAACAAGAAAAACTTACAATAAAACTGAACATGACTTGACAAAAATGACAAAACATCCTCATTTGCAAAAATGCATTGTAACTGCAGTTGCAACTTCCAATTGGGGCATGCGGATGAAAGTGTGTATTAAACTATTAACAATGTGACAAAACAGAAAAACTTTTTTTCCCCTCATGTTTGGTCTTTTATTACTTCTTGGCTGCTGCTTTCATCTGTTTCTGGTAGAGTTGTTCGCAGGCGATGGACAGGCCCACCACAAGAGACACAAACTCCTCAAAATTCACCTCTCCATCCCCATTGGCATCCAGATCCTTCATAATCTTGTCTACGGCAGCAGGGTCTTTCTGACTCTACAGTGGCAGAGACAGGAGATGCACAAATGTACAAATTAGTGTGTTTGTGGTGATGGAATGTAATGAATATGTTGGGTTCTTCAAAGAATATTTTAATAATAATAATAATAATAATAATTATTATTATTATTATTATTATTATTATTATTCCCTACTATGAATAAGCTTTGGTGAAATGTAAATGTTCTTTGGATGTATAGGGATTTTTATTAAATCTAGGGACTTCATTAAAGGCCCCATTCACAAAAAGGCCCAGGACCAGTCTTTAGAGATGCCCCACCCTGATGTAAGAATGACAGATGAAATGTACCTTCAGAAAACTAGCCAGCTCTTTCTCCATCAGCTGTTTAAGCTCTCTTCGACTCAGGGTTGATGAGTTCCCCTCTGCGCCTGAATAACGGTGAAACACCGTGATCAGGGTCTCCATTGCTCTCTCCAGATCAGATGGCATTGTGAATGTCTAAATTGAGGGGTAATACTGTTAGTTTATGAGTGTCTCATCTCTTAATCAAACTTAATGTTGCGCAAACAGCCCATTGTACTCCTCCTATTGAGATACAGAAGTGGATTTTTCCATTTGGAAGCAAGCCAGAGTGTGAGTAATGCCGAACATAGGCTAGGCTACCAAGTTCATGCAGTAAAAGGAAAATCAAGCAATTATTGTTAGTATAAACTGGAGCAGCAGTTTAAATACATTATAAACTACATATCAAACTTTTTAACCACTTTACATTAAGTTACGCAACTGACGCTGATGACGTTCACAAATCTGAGCATCCACGCACGTCAGGCGTGGAAACATCGTTTAAACTTCGTCTTCGTGCTTTAAAGTTTATTTGCTCACATATAAGAAGGATTGACAGCTTACAGTACTAAGGCTAAAACTTTAAAGTCTCTGTCTATAATAAGTGAAATAAAGTTTTGTCATGCATTTGTTTGAATATCAAGGCGTTTGAGAAGAGCAAAGTTTAGTGTACTTACGCTGATAAAGGCAGAGCGTCACCTGAAGATGAAGGAATGATGTGAATGTCCTGCGCGGGAGTTGTCCAAGCTGAGGCGGCATTTATACCGCGGCTCCGCCCGCGTTGAGGCGCGGTGAGTCTGTGGGAAGGACTGGGACGTTTTAACTGTTTAGGACTTAAGACCACACAGTTCTCTGACTGAAAATTACCATTGAAACGAGACTGATTTCCATCCTATTATAGGATTTGTGTCATCCTACGGCAACATTTTTAACAGAAATATTACACTTGGAAAACTATTTAAAGGTTTACATTTTCTTTAAGTTTAAAATGAATATTTTAAAATGAAACAATATGTTATTTGACTAATACACAACAATAACAATAGCACCACAGATTGCTTTGCCCCTAGGCTGCTGAAGAAGGTGTTTTATTTTGAAGTCAAAACAGATTTTTCAAATAATATAATATTGTATTCATAACAATCAAATGATAAAATAAAAAAGTCAAATAAGTAATGTAAAATATATAATGAAATATTGTATCATAGGCCTCCCATTAGACAAAATATTTCTTTTTTAAAAAGTAAAAATTACCTCTTTTGACATAACTTGACTTTCTTTTTTATATATTTCATGAAGAATATGTGTTTTTCATTTTAGGTTGCCTTTTTAAAATATGGCAGGGGGCAACAGATCAAATTATTAATGAACAGATGAATTAGCCCTTGTGGCAACCTCTGGCTTATTGACAGTGTAATGTTGATTAATAAGCATTGTCCCTGGTAAATAAATACATTTCAAATCTGAAGAAAGGCCAAATGAAACAAATGTTAAATCTGTAGCTCATAATATCTTATGAAGCTTTTAAGTGGTGTCATTGTGACATCCTTTCTTTTTAGGGAACTGTAAAAAAAAAATATATATATATATATATATATATATATATATATATATATATATATATATATATATATATATATATATATATATATATATATAATTATTATTATTATTATTATTATTATTATTTTTTTTTTTTCTGGCTCTTTTCCGGGGCCAGCAGGGGCAGCAGTCTTAGGAGAGAACCCCAGACTTCCTTTTCCCCAGACACTTCCTCCAGCTTCTCCGGGTGGATCCTGAGGCATTCCCAGGCCAGCCGAGAGACATAGTTCCTCCAGTGTGACCTGGGTCTTCCCCGAGGCCTCCTCCCAGTGGTACATACCTGGAACATCTCCCTAGGTAGGCGTCCAGGAGGCATTTGAAACAGATGCCCGAGCCACCTCAGCTACTCTCGATGTGGAGGAGCAGCGGCTCTACTCCGAGCTCCTCCCGGGTGTCAGAGCTCCTCACCCTATCCATAAGAGTGCACTAGAATGTGTCTGTAAAGTTTCTGCTCAAAACACCCATCCGATTGTTTATTATACCTTTCAGAACATGCAGATTTTCTGCTGTAACCAGAATGTAGCTGTTTTTGTTGCCTGTGGTTTTAGTGCTAGTTCTCCCCGCTTAGCGTTCCCATGTGCCTCTCAGAGTGTGCTTCAATCTCTGGCTGTGTCAGATAAACAGCACAATGACAGACATGAAGGAAGCAGATCTCCCGTAATGTTTGTGAGAAATACTACAGTAACAACTTTTCCAATGAGTATTTGATGTATTTGTTGTGGAGTTAGTTCAAGCCTTTCTGCAACAAGTCACACACCATGTCATTAAAGTTCACGCTTGCACACACACACAGCGCCACGTTTAACTTTGCACTGTTTTTGCACGGCAAATGTGGCAGCATACACGTTAATCTCCTCTGCTTTATGGATATTTGTTATGTTGATGTACAAAATAAACCTGATTTAACATCTACAAATTGGGATTAAAGCGTCTTCCTTTATAATTGCACTGATAGGCAGCTGTGGTGATAAAGGACGGTAAAACCGATAAAAATCGCTGTAATTACTTACAAACTTGCATTCTTGATCACATTTGATGATGATTGATGATCACAGAGAGCTGAACGGATATTTTAATCCCAGTTGCTTTGTGCACGTCCTGTTTTATTTATATGATTATATGTGTTACTACGAAGACATGTTAATATGTGGTTATCAAGCAAATCGATTTGGGGGGGTGGAACCACACTCGTACATCATGATGTGGTGGGCCTCGAAATGGAAGGCATTTGCATCCTATTTTAACATCAGGATATTTAAAAAAAAAGAGACTTCTTGTCTTTTTACCACCCCAATATGACTGTGGACACACTACAAAGTTCTGTTAAAACAGCTTACAAAATATAATTTTCTTAATAGGTTCCCTTTGAATGGACAGTTCACCCAAAACTGAAAATTCTATCATGATTTACTTTTGAAGAAATCTGAAAACATTGACTTCAGTATTTTTTTATGGAAGTCAATGGTTACAGGTTTCAGCTTTCTCCGAAATATCTTCTTTTGAACCGTCTTTCAAGTACTTTTTTCTTTTTTTGAACTTTTTCACTACTGAATTCGGCAATGAAATATATTACTTTAATTTACATAGGTTACTTTTCACTTGTCAGTGCATTCATATATTTTTGTCAAACAAATGTTCTGAAGGTATGTTTTTTACAAAGAAGAACAGCCCTCCTTCATTCTGTTTCACTATTTCCTAAGCCAGTGACTCAAACCTTTCACAATATTTCTCGACTGACAAAGTGTATCTTACACTCCTTCCTGGATGGATGTCAGTAAAAAATCTTGCCAAGGTATTATTTATAAGGGATGGGCTGCTGTTTTATTTTTTACAGTCTGCAAAGTAGGTATGAAGGGATATGTCTCAACCCAGAAGGTAAAAAAAATACCTTTATTTAGTCCATTTAAAAAAGGAAATCACATGAGAAATAACAGGCTTGAAGATTTGTGAATACCAGTTTGATTTGTGAAGTAACTGTTGCTGGTAAGTCACTTGATAATGACAACATAGTCAAACTCAATTCTTGGAGGGCCGCAGCTCTGAACAGTTTTCTTTAACCCTCTTTAAACACAGTTGATCCAACTAATCAAGTTGTTCATGACTACTAGAGACTATTGTGCAAGTTGGAGGTGGTTGGAGCTAAACTGTGCAGAGCTGCAGCTCTCCAGGAGCCAGTTTAAGACCATTGAAGTAAATGTAGTATGTCCAAACTGTATTTACATCACACACTAATAAAGATGATGTACATTTAACTGTGGCAGTTATTAACAGTATATTTGCTAGCAAAACAAAACTGTATATATACAGAATCAATTGTGCTAATCAGCTAAAATATCTTTTGTAGATATATAAAACATTTGTCCATAGCAAAAGAAAATCTCTTTTTTTGGGTGTTTGTTTTAAACACTACACTGTCAAGCCATTGCTTTAATCTCCAGTAGTTTAATCTGTAGCAGAATAAACTAACCAGTTTTAAATTCCTGTTTGTGCTGATGGTAAAGGTTGTACCACTGCATTACAATGTGCCTTGCTATTATTATGACCATGTTAGACTATCACATTTTTTTTCTGAACTAGTTTCTTCATCTATTTGCCCATGTTGTGTTAACTGCACTCACAGAAATAAAGGTACAAAAAAAGTCACTGTGGTGGTGCCTTTGCTAAAGGTAAACTTTTGTACTTAGAAGGCCCACATTTGTATCTCAATGGTGCATATTAATACCTAAAAAATACAATTGTGTATCTTATAATACCTTAAAAGTACAAAAGTCTACCCTAAAAGTGTACAAAATTGTAATTTAAGGTATCAATGTGTAACTTTAAAAAAGGTACCACCCCAGTGACAGGTTTTATACCTTCATTTCTGAGAGTGTGTGTTGTTGAGCTGTATCTTGCTGTGGCTTTACAATGTTTTGATTATTTAACTCCAAAATTTAGTGATAATTTAATTGGCAAAATATTTTAGTTTGTCTTGTATTTTTATTTATTTGTTTAACTCAGCGGTGAGTGGCATAGTGGCTCAGATGTTAGCACTGTTGCCTCACAGCAAGAAGGTTGCTGGTCCGAGTCCTGGCTGAGTCACATAGCATTTCTGTGTGGAGTTTGGATTGATAAGCTAAATTAGTTGTGTAGTGTATGTGTGTGAATGCAAGTGTGTATCGGTGTATCCCCAGTGTTGGGTTGCAGCTGGAAGGGCATTGTTTAAAACATATGCTGGATAAGTTGGCAGTTCATTCTTCTGTGGCGATCCCTGATTAATAAAGGGACTGAGCCGGAAAAAAAATGAATGAATGAATGAATGAATGAATGAATGAGTGTGTGTGTGTGTGAATGAGTCTGTATGGGTGTTTCCCAGTACTGGGTTGCGGCTGAGAGGGCATTCACAGCATAAAACATATGCTGGAATAGTTGGCGGTTAATTATATAATATATAATTAATGATAAATAAGGGACTAAGCCGAAGGAGAATAAAAAGATCAGCAGTTATATAGTCATCTTTGGGGCAACTTATCAAACTTCCATTCCATTCTTTCGGGGTGAATAATAATAATAAAAAAGCATGCACTGTAATAATGAAACAAAACCACATTTTTGTACAATTGTACAATTTTACAGATGAATTCTAGATATACAGTTTATAGCCAAACTTAGAAAGTTAAAAGCAATTCAATCTTAGATCTCCACATATTCAAAATCAACACCTACTTATGAGTGTGTGTGTGATTTCAAAGAGAGCCATACTATCATCCTTAAACTGACCAGCATTAACTGACCCCACCCAAGCCCTGATGAATCAGTGTTTCCGTGCCAAGTCATTGGGCAGTTATACACTGTGGAAACCAAACAGAATCTCTACCAGTAGAATGTGAGAAGGAAAAAGAGGAAGGGAGAGAGAACATGGCCATGGGTGATGACACAAGCTGTTTTTACCGGCCGTGGTTGTGTTCTCATGGTAACCCTGCGAGTACAGCTCTGGAGGTTTGCAATACTGCAATTCTCTCAACATTCCTTTCAAGTTAGGGCAAGCATGTTGGAAACTAGTAACATCTAGTATATTAGGGGAGGGAAATACTATGTTAACGGTTTTCAACATTCTTCAAAACATCTTGTTTTAATAACTTTTTTTTGTGTCCAAAAGCAGAAAGAAATTAAAATGGGTTTGTAACAAAGATGGTATGTAAATCATAAGAGATTTTTCGCAGAAATAAATTTGTTAAGTTTTGTCTCTTTGAAAATTAGAAGTTCAACAGAGTCTGGGAGAACTATTTCACCAGAGTATTTCACAGCAGTTTCTCAACTATCTGGTTTCAATTGAAGCGCATGTAAAAATATTTTGGCATCAACCTTGATAGAAGCTCATACTTTTAGTTCCATCCTAATGCGATCCTTATCTGTGGTCTGACCTGTAAGTATAGTTGAAATAAAACACACAGTTGACAATGAATGAGATTTGAGTGAGCAGGGCTGAGTCAGCTGAGCTGACAGTCCCAGAATGCACTGTGAGGCCTCAGGCAGTTAGCAAACACAACACAGATAATCATACTAAAGGCTGGAGAAGTCAGAAGTATGACAACAATTTGCAAGCTAACATGTATTTTCTGGTTTAAAGCAAAATGGTCCATAAGTCCACTAACACTTTAAGCCTTTAAAAACAAAAAGTTGACTAAACATCTGATGCACTTGGCACAAATAATTAAAACACTTTGAGAATTTTGAAATCATCTGACTGAATTGTGCAGGAATGAGTTTTTTTTTTTTTTTTTTTTTACTGTGATCACATCATTTATTCTTTAAAATTTACCCCAAGTGAGTTAATACTACACTAACTTACTTAAGTATGCAAATAAGTGTTAATTATGTGTACTTAATTACATAAATGTAATAATATTTTTTATGACTTCAATACCCATTTTATTTTATGAAGATTCTATTGCAAGTGAAAAGATTCAGCAGCTGAAATAAGTGGTGTTATTTAACAACAGTATAAACACACTTTACACTGCATGTTGTCAGTTCTGTGAAAAATGTAATATGGCTTGATGTCTTGGCTAAACCAAGGTTAATAGATTATAATAGTCTAAAAACTAGTCAGCAAATAGACATGAATGAATGTGATACTGGTCTAATCTTTTTATTTTTATGAGAGATTTTTGAATGCACACATTGCCTAAAACCAACAGGCACTTTTTTATGATAAAAAAGTGAAAATAAAGAACTTGCAGTTTTGGAAACAAAATAAATGATTTTCAATGTTTTTCATATTAAAAGTAGAAAATGAACAGTATTTCTTCTAAATAAAATAACTGCAGTAAATAATATTTTGAACACTGCATTTCTTGAATCCTCAGTAAACAAATATTTTAATGTAAATAATAATTTTATTGTAATGGAAAATATGTCATCTCAAGGCATCGTTGGTGCAGCTTCCAATAATCTTCAATGTAGTGCAAATGTGCGACGTGAAGTAAAAATTAAGAGGTGTGCAGGTGTGTGACAGCAAAGGCTGCGCCAGACCACACAGTGCATTCGACGCAAAAGTTTAAATCAGCCTTAACGGAGCCGGCTGGGTCACATGACTCACACATAGTAGGGAAAGTAATTGAAAAAGTTAGATCGATTATAGGTTCTGAATGTCGATTTTGCTTACTTTTTCCGATTAATCACCCAGCCCTAATCTATTAGACGCCTTTTACTCACAAAATTGCTTGGTGGGTAGTTGTCTAGAATTAAACAAAACAACAACTCTGAAAACTACTGACGCCATTACAGCTAATTCACATAAAGACACAAATAAACAGAAGTAACAGCATCATGATATTGAGTGAAACAGCAGGTATGTGATCAGTCATGGCCAAAAAACAAACAAGGAATTCTCTGCTTTTGGTAGTTCATGCTAAACTTGGGTGGTCAGGGAAAGTCTAATGAATGCCTTATAAATTTATTTAGATTAGATTGACTTCCTATGTGTATTCATTCATGTCTATTTGATGACTAGTTCTTTTTAAACTGTTGTAACATATTAACCTTGTTTAAGTCAAGATGTCCATGTTTGGATGTCTAAACACACACAAAGTAAGAACAAATTCTGTGAATTTAGTGGTCATTCAGCGTGGTGTCCATCTATACACATATTAAATAAAGAAACTAAAGAGAAGATGAAATACAAGAGCATGGCAGAAGACAATATTATCTTCTCTAACAAGTATGGTCAGCTTCTCCCCAAACAGAGAATTTGCACAATTGCAAACTCAAAAGTAAAATTGAAAAAAAAAAAAAATCGATCATGCATTAAAATCATCCACTATATGATAAGAGGCTCCCTAATCAGTCCTTTGTACGATTTGACAAGATTTGTATGTATTTTCATAGCAAAATCTGGATTTAAAACAAGTAATGCAATGAGATTTGAAAAAGCAGTCACAAAAGCAGTCATTTTACGGTTCAATTAATGCACAAACAAGTCCTAGAGAAACTGCCTGACGAATGTATTACTGGCTTATTAAAAAAAACTGACTTGATAACGATAATATCAAGAATAACTACCAGACAGACAGATGATTCAATCAACTTTTAATAACAAACGCCTTAAACAAAAATATTTTGCGAACAGAACCAAAAACCAAACATCTGTGACTGATTTGACAAAATTTGTTACACATTTTTAAGTTTGAATGGAATGAATAAAAAAAAGACAGTGTGCTGTTGGCAAACACATCAGATTGTGTAGCTTTAGCAGACAGTGCTGTGATGACTGTGATTGTGCTGGGATGGCTAAAGTGCTTCAATTCTTCCTTTTGCCCTTGCTGGTGGGTTTGGCTGGAATTGGAGCGGGTGCTGCCTGGTAAAGAGCTGCTGACACTTTATTGATGTAGTAAAGTGCGAAGACAGAGAAGATCAGGCTAAGAGACAAAACAAACAAAAAAGTGGATGCTAATTAACATTATGTTTATTTGTATAAAAAAGTAAAAGTAAATAGTTAATCGATTATTTTGTAATAATTCATATCCTCGTACCATGTTGTCACACAAACGCGATGCACCAAACCGGATGCAAACAGTGCCAGGAACATGCACACGACAACTAAGAGGAAACAAATGCAGATTTACAATGATATAAATCAAGTCATTAAGAATCTAACTTCATTTGTCAACCATACTGAGCATTATTAATTACTTTCATTCATTCATTCATTTTCCTTCGACTTAGTCCCTTATATTCACTTTATTCTCCGCTGACGAGTGGGCGCTGCCATTTGAATCTTTTTGGCTTGAGACTTCCGGTCTCATTCACTTCCATTCATTTTCTGACGTTAAAAACTGCTCATTACACTGCTTGATGTTGCAATTTGATATTTTTTATTATATTATTCTACTTGGTCTGTAGTCATGCAAATATTTGTTTGTAGAGCAAGTAGTTTGA